>NW_020173397.1:4548494-4596803 GCF_003031525.2 Neophocaena asiaeorientalis asiaeorientalis | reverse complement strand
GCAGCCTCAGGAGCAGCAGATCAAATTCCCACAATCAATTTGAGGTACCCTGCATCTGTGGAACACCTGAATAGACAATGAATCAACCCCAAAGTGAGGCGGCGGACTGTGGGAGCAACTGTAGACTTGGGGTTTGCTGTCAGCGACTGACCTGTTTCTGATTTTTGTGTTTAACTTAGTATAGTTTTTATTGCTTGTTATCATTGGTGAATTTTTTATTGGTTTGGTTGCCCCCCCCCATTATTTTTAGTATTTTTAATTTTTTTATTTTAATAATTGTTTTTGTTTTTTTATTTTAATTATTTTATTTTATTTATTTATTTTTTCTTTCTTTTTTTCTCCCTTTTCTTCTGAGCCGTGTGGCTAACAGAGTCTTGGTGGTCTGGCCTGGTGTCAGGCCTTAGCCTCTGAGGTGGGAGAGCCAAGTTCAGGACATTGGACCACCAGAGACCTCCAGGCCCCTCATAATATCAATGAGTGAAATCTCTCCCAGAGATCTCTGTCTCAGCGCTAAGACCCAGCTCTATCCAACGGCCAGCAACTTCCAGTGCTGGACATCCCAGGCCAAACAACTAGGAAGACAGGAACACAAACCCACCCATTAGCAGAGAGACTGCCTAAAATCATACTAAGTTCACAGACACCCCAAAAACACCACCGGACACAGCCCTGCCCAGTGGAAAGACAAGATCCAGCCCCACCCACCAGAACACAGGCACCAGTTCCCTCCACCAGGAAGCCTACACAACCCACTGAACCAACCATACCCACTGGGGGCAGACACCAAAAACAACAGGGACTACAAACCTGCAGCCTGAGAAAAGGAGACTCCAAACACAGTAAGTTAAGCAAAATGAGATGACAGAGAAATATGCAGCAGATGAAGGGGCAAAGTAAAAACCCACCAGACCAAACAAATGAAGAGGAAATAGGCAGTCTACCTGAAAAAGAATACAGCATAATGATAGTAAAGATGATCCAAAATCTTGGAAATAGAATGCAGAAAATACAAGAAACATTTAAAAAGGACCTAGAAGAACTAAAGAGCAAACAAACAATGATGAACAACACAATAAATGAAAAGAAAAAATTCTCTAGAAGGAATCAATAGCAGAATAACTGAGGGAGAGGAACAGATAAGTGACCTGGAAGATAAAATAGTGGAAATAACTACCACAGAGCACAATAAAGAAAAAAGAATGAAAAGAATGGAGGACAGCCTCAGAGACCTCTGGGACAACATTAAACGCACCAACATTTGAATTATAGGGGTCCCAGAAGAAGAAGAGGAAAAGAAAAGGACTGAGAAAATATTTGAAGAGATAATAGTTGAAAACTCCCCTAACATGGGAAAGGAAATAGTCAATCAAGTCCAGGAAGTGCAGAGAGTCCTATACAGGATAAATCCAAGAAGAAACACACTAAGTCATACATTAATCAAACTATCTAAAATTAAACACAAAGAAAAAATATTAAAAGCCATAAGGGAAAAGCAACAAATAACATACAAGGGAAACCCCATAAGGTTAGCAGCTGATATTTCAGCAGAAACTCTGAAAGCCAGAAGGAAGTGGCAGGACATATTTAAAGTGATGAAAGGGAAAACCTACAACCAAGTTTACTCAGCAAGGATCCCATTCAGATTTGAAGGAGAAAGTAAAACCTTTACAGACAAGCAAAAAGAATTCAGCACCACCAAACGAGCATTACAACAAATGCTAAAGGAACTTCACTGGGCAGGAAACACAAAAGAAGGAAAAGACCTACAATAAAAAACCCCAAACAATCAAGAGAATGGTAATAGGAACATATATATTGATAACTACCTAAAATGTAAATGGATTAAATGCTCCAAACAAAGGACATAGACTGGCTGAATGGATACAAAAACAAGATCCATATATGTGCTGTCTGAAGCACATCCACTTCAGACCTAGGGACATGTACAGAATGAAAGTGAGGGGATGGAAAAAGATATTCCATGCAAATGAAAATCAAAAAAAAGATGGTGTAGCAATTCTCATATCAGACAAAATAGACCTTAAAATAAAGACTGTTACAAGAGACAAATAAGGACACTACATAATGATCAAGGGATCAATCCAAGAAGATATAACAATTGTAAATATTTCTGCACCCAACATAGGAGTAACTCAATACATAAGGCAAATGCTAACAGCCATAAAAGGGGAAATTGACAGTAACACAATCATAGTAGGGGACTTTAACACCCCACTTTCACCAACGGATAGATCATCCAAAATGGAAATAAATAACAAAACAGAAGTTTTAAGTGACACATTAAACAAGATGGACTTAACTGATATTTATAGGACATTCCATCCAAAACAACAGAATACACTTTCTTCTCAAGCGCTCATGGAACATTCTCCAGGATATATCATATCATGGGTCACAAATCAAGCCTTGATAAATTTGAGAAAATTGAAATTGTATCAGGTATGTTTTCCAACCACAACACTATGAGACTAGATATCAGTTATAGG
Organism: Neophocaena asiaeorientalis asiaeorientalis; assembly: GCF_003031525.2. Lineage (NCBI taxonomy): Eukaryota > Metazoa > Chordata > Mammalia > Artiodactyla > Phocoenidae > Neophocaena > Neophocaena asiaeorientalis. Next base: position 4,594,296 of record NW_020173397.1, on the reverse strand, counting down.
AAAAACGTAAAAAATATAAACACGTGGAGGCTAACAATACACTACTAAATAACCAAGAGATCACTGAAGAAATCAAAGAGGAATTCAAAAAATACCTAGAAAACACGATGACCCAAAACGTATGGGATGCAGCAGAAGCAGTTCTAAGAGGGAAGTTTATAACAATATCCTACCTCAAGAAACAAGAAATATATCAAATAAACAACCTAAACTTACACCTGAAGCAATTAGAGAAAACAGAACAAAAAACCCCAAAGTTAGCAGAAGGAAAGAAATCATAAAGATCTGATTAGAAATAAATGAAAAATAAATGAAGGAAATAATGGCAAAGATCAATAAAACTAAAAGCTGGTTCTTTGAGAAGATAAAAAAAAAAATTGATAAACCACTAGCCAGACTCATCATGAAAAAAAAGGGAGAAGACTCAAATCAACAGAATTAGAAATGAAAAAGGAGAAGTAACAACTGACACCACAGAAATACAAAGAATCATGAGAGATTACTACAAGTAACTATATGCCAATAAAATGGACAAGCTGGAATAAATGGACAAATTCTTAGAAAAGCACAACCTTCCGAGACTGACCCAGGAAGAAATAGAAAATATAAACAGACCAATCACCAGCACTGAAATTGAAACTCTGATTAAAAATCTTCCAACAAACAAAAGCCCGGGACCAGATGACTTCACAGGCAAATTCTATCAAACATTTAGAAAAGAGTTAACACCTATCCTCAATCTCTTCCAAATTATAGCAGAGGGAGGAACACTCCCAAACTCATTCTAGGAGGCCACCATCACCCTGATGCCAAAACCAGACAAAGATGTCACAAGAAAAGAAAACTACAGACCAATATCACTGATCAACATACATGCAAAAATCCTCAACACAATACTAGCAAACAGAATCCAACAGCACATTAAAAGGATCATACACAATGATCAAGTGGCGTTTAGCCCAGGAATGCAAAAATCCTTCAATATAGGCAAATCAATCAATGTGATACACCATAGTAACAAATTGCAGAAGAAAAACCATGTGATCATCTCAGTAGATGCAGAAAAAGCTTTTGACAAAATTCAACACCCATTTATGATGATAAATCTCCAGAAAGTAGGCATAGAGGGAACTTACCTCAACATAATAAAGGCCATATACGATAAACCCACAGCCAACATCATTCTCAAAGGTGAAAAAATGAAACCATTTCCTCTAAGATCAGGAACAAGACAAAGCTGTCCACTCTCACCACTATTATTCAACACAGTTTTGGAAGTTTTAGCCACAGCAATCAGAGAAGAAAAAGAAATAAAAGGAATCCAAATTGGAAAAGAAGAAGTAAAGCTTGTTTGCAACTGGAATGATACTATACATAGAGAATCCTAAAGATGCTACCAGAAAACTACTAGAGCTAATGAAAGAATTGGTAAAGTAGCAGGATACAAAATTAATGCACAGATATCTCTTTCATTCCTCTACACTAATGATGAAAAATCTGAAAAAAGAAATTAAGGAAACACTCCCATTTACCCTTGCAACAAAAAGAATAAAATATGTAGGAATAAACCTACCTAAGGAGACAAAAGACCTGTATGCAGAAAAGTATAAGACACTGATGAAAGAAACTAAAGATGATACAAACAGATGGAGAGATATACCATGTTCTTGGATTGGAAGAATCAACATTGTGAAAATGACTCTACTACCCAAAGCAGTCTACAGATTCAATGCAATCCCTATCAAACTACCAATGGCATTTTTCATAGAACTAGAACAAAAAATGCCACAATTTGTATGGAAACACAAAAGACCCCAAATAGCCTAAGCAATATTGAGAAAGAAAAACGGAGCTGGAGGAATCAGGTTCCCTGACTTCAGGCTATATTACAAAGCTACAGTAATCAAGACAGTATAGTACTGGCCCAAAAACAGAAATATAGATCAATGGAACAGGATAGAAAACCCAGAGATAAACCCACATACATATGGTCACCTTATCTTTGATAAAGGAGGCAAGAATATACGATGGAGAAAAGCCAGTCTCTTCAATAAGAGGTGCTGGGAAAACTGGACAGCTCCATGTAAAAGAATGAAATTAGAACACTTCCTAACACCATACACAAAAATAAACTCAAAATGGATTAAACACCCCAATGTAAGGCCAGACACTATAAAATTCTTAGACAAAAATGTAAAGCAACTGACAAAAGATTAATCTCCAAAATATACAAGGAGCTCATACAGATGGATATCAAAAAAAACAAACAACCCTATCAAAAAATGGGCAGAAAACCTAAATAGACATTTCTCCAAAGAAGATATACAGATTACCAACAAACACATGAAGGGATGCTCAACACCAGTAATCATTAGAGAAATGCAAATCGAAACTACAATGAGCTATCACCTCACAATGGTCAGAATGGCCATCATCAAAAAATCTGCAAACAATAAATGCTGGAGAGGGTGTGGGGAAAAGGGAACCCTCTTGCACTGTTGGTGGGAATGTAAATTGATACAGCCACTATGGAGAACAGTTAGGAGATTCCTTTAAAAACTAAAATAGAACTACCATATGACCCAGCAATCCCACTACTGGGCATATACCCTGAGAAAACCATAATTCAGAAAGAGTCTACAGTGTTCATTTTAACTCTATTTACAATAGCCAAGACATGGAAACATCCTAAGTGTCCATCGACAGATGAATGGATAAAGAAGATGTGGCACATATATATGGAATCTAAAAAAAAAAAGGTTCTGACAAATATAGGGGAAGGGCAAGAATAAAGACACAGACATAGAGAATGGACTTGAGGACACAAGGAGTGAGAATGGTAAGCTGGGACAAAGTGACAGAGTAGCATTGACATATATATACAACCAAATGTAAAACAGATAGCTAGTGGGAAGCAGCCTCATAGCACAGGGAGATCAGCTTGGTGCTTTATGACCACGTAGAGGGGTAGGATAGGGGGTGTGGGAGGGAGATGCAAGAGGGAGGGGATATGGGGGTATAAGTATACATACAGCTGATTCATTTTGTTATACAGCAGAAACTAACAATATTTTAAAGCAATTATACTCCAATAAAGATGTTAAATAGAAAGATAAATAAATAAAATGCTGATATACTCACAAATGAAAGCAGATGTGCCTTAAAAAAAAAGAAAACAGCCGTTTTGTGGCATTTCAGAGAGACATCTGATTAATAAACTGGTTGATATTCTTAAATTGTACAAGGTATTGTTTCAGCCCTATTGACCATCCAAGGATTATTAAAAAAATTTTCAAGCGAAAGTAACTATTTCAAATAGGTTGGTACATTTAAAATAAAGACTCTCTAATGCAGTACATATGTGAAAGCAGCTTTCTTTAAACAGAGGATTCTAAGGGGTGGGATAGGGAGGGTGGGAGGGAGGCTCAAGAGGGAGGGGATATGGGGATATATGTATACATATAGCTGATTCACTTAGTTGTACAGCAGAAACTAACAACATTATAAAGCAATTATAGTCCGATAAAGATGTGGGGAAAAAAAGTCTACTTGTGACCATCTATTCCATTATATGATAGTCAACAATTCACCTTATAATAAATACAATTCACTCATAATAAATACCAAAGGTTTACATTCTTTGTAACTTGCCAAATCAGCTCAATTAAATTTCAATAAAGTCCCTCAAAATTATAATTCCTGAGCATCTGTTTTTGACAGCTGAATACTATTATATGTACAGTGGATATACCACAGTTCATTTTCAAAAATCCCTGTAACCTGGCTATTTGGATTTCTTCCAGCTTTTTACCGTAAAATTAAAAGCTATAATTAACATTCTTACACACAAATCTTTGCTTATTTGTGTGAGCATATGTTTCTCTTGGACAAATTCCTAGATGGAGATTTGCTGGGTCAAGTCAACATGTGGTGATGTTGAAATTTATATGGACAACATTGGTCAGAAAATACGTAATTTTATTTTTTCAGTAACTGAACTCAACGTAGCTCATGATTTCCCATTTCAGTGAATTACTGAAAATAATTACACTTGTTAATTTAATTTGAAGTGTTTCAATCATTGTTTATTTAAAACTCAGTCACTTTTGGGTAAATAATTAAATATAAGATTCTCCCCCTTCCCCTCCTCTTGCCCAGGGACATATTACACCATCCTGGCTTTTGCTCTATGCTCTGACTTTGTTCCTCGTTGCCTCTGTCGAGGTGTGAGTCAACACCTGGTCTTAGAGGGCCAGCCCCCTGTCTTTCCTGCTTCCTATCAGCAAAGCCCATGCCTCTATACCTTTGGTCTGAACTTGAGGCTTCTTTTTGTCCATTTCTATACTAATCCTTGTTTAGTTCAGGGACTGCTAGCTGCCTTCTCCACACCTGACTGAGATATTTAAACTGCCCTCAGGTCTAGAAATCTCTTACAGTCATTGTTATTCTACTACTACACAAATGTCCTTGTGCTTCAGTGTCTTCTGGATGCAGGCATCGGTAAGAGGTTGTCTGTCTTCCATGATATAAGCTTTTCTGCTCTGGACTGTCCCCCCCACAAACTTGTGGAAAAGTTAGAATAAGAATCCCCTTCTTAGGCATCCATTAGCATCTATACTCCTATCTCATCCCACTCTAAATCCCATTGCTTCTAGATAGTCAAAAATCTTACTTACATTGGGCAGGAAGAACGTGATCACACCATACATTTTCCTTGTTCTGTAGCTTATAGTTTAAATTCTTTGCTGACTCTTACAATCTTCCCATGTTATTTTTAAAGCTTATATTTTGGAATTCTTAAAAGTATCTTTTTACTCTTTTTTTCAAAGCCCAATGCTTGCAAATCCAGGGGCCTTTAAAATCTGCAAGCATGATTCCAATTACATTTTAACAGGTTAGGAGTTTTGTTTTTTCTTTTTTAGTGTCTAAGCATCATGGAGTAGCTGTTGTGAGTCTTTTTTAAAAACTTATTTTATTGAAGTGTAGTTGATTTACAATCTTGTGTTAATTTTTGCTGTACAGCAAAGTGATTCAGTTTTATATATATATACGTATATATATATATACAACCTTTTTCATATTCTTTTACATTATGATTTATTACAGGATATTGAATATACTTCCCTGTGCTATACAGTAGGACCTTGTTGTTTATACATTCTATATATCTAATAGTTTGCATCTGCTAATCCCAAACTCCTAATCCATCCTTCCCCCACTCTCCCCTCCCCCTTGGCAGCCACAAGTCTGTTCTCCGTGTCTGTGGGTCTGTTTCTGTTTCTTAGATAAGTTTGTTTGTGTCGTATTTCATATTCCACATATAAGTGATATCATATGGTATTTGTGTTTCTAGGAGTCTATTTTAAAATAACATTTGTTCACATCATTTTCAGAAAATAAAAATAAATGGTGATTTAGAAAATAAAACCGTTTAGATAATGGTTAGCTTGTTGCTTTGGAAGGTGAGTATTGCAATGATAAAATATGTCTCTATTTCATTTTTATTTAAGAGCAGTTTTATTAGTGAAATTTGAGGTATCATAGATAAATAATTTCAGTCTATTTATGAAAAGGGATCATCAGTGGAGAAAATCATTGTGAGAGCCTACATGATGTTTTTACTCTTGGATTTACTAGGTAGTTTTTTCCTATCACTGGAAGAAGAAATAAGGGAGGCTTTTACACTGATGTAATCAAATTAAGAGGAAATAAAGAGTTGTAAATTTCTCTGGGTCTGAGCAATTTTATATAAAATGCATTGTCAGTGTGTAAAAGAATCACACTGATTCTCTAGAAGTTTCCAGTAAAAAGGTTATTCCCAGGTTACTAAGTTGTTTCTGAGTCTTCATTATCAGAACATTTATTTGAGCCCAAGCCTGTAGCTACCATGTAAGAAAGAAGTGATCACTGCACAGTATTCACTAATGAATTGACCATTTGGAAAATTAACCTCCACTCAAACATTCTTCTCAACTTATTCTGTGTATCTGTGACTATCATCAGTGTATTTGTAGGTCAGACTATTAACATGCAGTAAACAATTGCAAATCTTGTACAAGAGGCAAGATATCAAGAAGTCACTGAAGATAATTATGGAGAACTCGGCAACTCCAGGCAAAGCCATTGATGATATGGCAGAGATAGACCAGTTAAAATTGAAGAGAAAAACCAATGTGGACAGAGAGATAATAGACAATTCAAGTAAGAATGCTTTGTGACCCAAAGGGCTATGAGGAACCCTTGAAGAAATTTCTGAAAACTTGAGACACCTCCAAATTATTCTTCAAAAACGACCCTCATTATGATTTTCCCGGAATAGTTAAGAAGTAAAGAATGGTATACTGTGTTATCGCTATTGTTGGAAATTTTGTATGAGAAAAAAAGAAATCAACGTTTGATGCATTTTTTTGTCCTCTCTAAAAAATTAATATATAATTGAAATTAGAACCTACACTTTATTAAATGAGATAAATTCATTTTTTCATAAATTTTATTTTTCAATATAAAATTTCAATGACACTTTAGTTTTTATCCCTAAAAAAGCCAATTAAGTATTGATCTGCCTTTTAAATAGATTTCTTTCAGTGTCTTTTCTGTAGTACCAGTTATAAACTTTTTGTCAGGCAATTGATAAATCTCCATTTCTTTGGGATCAGTTATTAGAAAATTATTGTTTTCCTTTGAATATATCATGTGTCCTTGATTTTTCATGTTTCTTGTATCCTTGTATTCATGTCTGTGCATATGAAAACCTCAGTCTTCCTCTTTCAGTTACCTTCCTTTTCCTCAGTCACCTCTTTCAGACTTTATGGATGGGCTTTGGTAGGGAACAGTCTTCACTTACAGGTGGGTATGACAGCCTGCTGGTTGGGGTGCAGTGTTTTCAGCTCTGGGTGATGGAAGGGTACAGCAGTGTAGACTCTGGGTAGCTCCATTAGCTGAGGTCAGCCTTTGGGGAAGGATGTAGGGATCCTTGGTGGCCAAGGCTACAGATGTGCACGGCAGCAGCGAAGGCTACTGAGGTCCTCAGTGGCAAAGGGTGTTCCTGCTCTTCTTTGCACACACGGGGGAAAATCATGGCTGAGGGGAAGCCTTTTGGTGCTGCAGGCCAGGGCTTGAGTGTACAAATGGCAGAGGCGCTAGTGTCCAGGGCAGAGGCATGCATGGAGCAGTGGCACTGAGGACCAGGACAAGGGCATGCCTGTGGCAGCTCCAGGATCCAGGATGTGAGTATGCATGCCGCAGCAACAGCATTAGGAACTGGAACACAGGCTCAGATGGAGCAGGGGCAGCGCTGGAACTGGGTGTGAAAATGCTCAGGACAGTGGCAGCACCAGTGTCTGTGCCATGGGCGTGCACAGAGCTATAGCAGCACTGAGGTGCATGGTGTGTGCACGGTGGCAGTAGGCCTGGGGTCACAGAGGAGTGGCATCTGCAGCCTGGAATAGGGAGGCAGTGGTGGCTCCTTCTCCAGTGGGATGCAGCAGTGTGAACTCTGGGCAGCTCTGTCAACTGGACTTAGTGTTGATGAAGACTGCAAGGGTCGTTATTGTCAAAAGCTGTGAGTGTCTACATCACTGGCAAAAGCTGCTCTTGTTTTACCCCACAGCGGGGAGGTTGCAGCTGAATGTATTCCTCTTGGCACTAAGCTGTGCTGGACGGGGAGATGTAGTGATGTAATTTAAATTCTTCCTACACTTTTCTATATTGCCATCCTCCATTTTTGCATTCCAGTTGGTTACTCCAGTTTCTCCAGTGTGCTCTAGAGCTCTCCTCAAGCTATTTTTGTTGGTGGTTAGTTATTTAATCATTGTTTTTGTAAGGTGACAAGCATTGGTACCTCCTAGGCTACCATCTTGCTGATGTTAGTCCTCCTTTTCCTTTTTCTTGATTAGACTATTTAGTAGTTTATTCGTTTACTTGTCTTCCTACCATAATCTTTTAATGAGCACATTACTTCTATTGTTTGGAAGTTTTCACAAAAATTTATTCTTGAATTTACCATTATTATAAATTTCATACTTATTCATTTCTTCAGTTTATGCTATTTTTTGTATCTGATGCTTAATTTATTTTTCCTCATTTTTTTCTTTTTAAAAAAATCAATATAAGTTTCACAACTATAAGTTTCCCTTTTGTGTCCCTTAGGTTCTTATAGGTATCATGTCTATTTTCATTTTTTTGTAAATATTCTTCAGTTCTGTTTTTTCCTCTTTGAACTGAGAGTTGGTCAAAAAAGAGTATTTATATTCCCAAGTGAAAGAATTTTTTGTACAAATTTTATTATTTATTCATACTTTTCTTGCACCATGATCAGGAAATAGTGTCTGTATTAATTCTACTTTTATAAATTTATCAGAATTTACTTTATAGTCCAGTACTTGTCTACTTTTTATGAATGCTTCATGTGCTGTTAAAAAGAAGATATTTGTTTCCCTTTGTAGCAAACTGAAGCTCATCCAAATATCATTAGATCAGCCTTGTTAGTTGTGTTTCTTAGGTCAAGTTTTTCTACTTGATGTGTCATGAACTGAGTAAGTTACTCATCTCCTACTAGTGTGTTTCTATTTTTCTTTGTATTTCTAGTAACTATCTAGGACAACTTTGAGCTCATGAACCTGAAGCCAATTTACATTCATAAGGTACATGCATAGATGCATCCACATGTTTATATTACATGCAACATTTATGATAGTGTATAAAGTTTATAAATTAAATTTCAGTGTCTTCCAAATGTAATGTGCATATGATGAGGTAGAGAAACTCAGTAGAGCAAAGCCGTGTCCTTCCCAGTGCCCTTTGATTCTTTGATGATCAAAGAATGTCATTCCCACTGCCCTGATATATTAGAAAAATACTACCAGGACTTCAAAATATTTCTGTTGAGCTTGGAGCGATTTCTGTAGGGTCTGAACTTTTTTATAGCATTACTTTTTAGGACAATTGGCTTTCACATGAATAATTTAATACTAAACCCTGCCATCTTTTAATGTTTTCTTAGCCTGTGAAAATAGGCTAACACTCCTCACCTGATTTCTGTAGAGAAGGACACAGAGAAATCAACTTTCCTGACGGTGAAAAATGAAGTAGTCACTGGACTGTGGACTCAAACGGTTCTGAAGAATTCAGTGTATCTTTACTATATTTTGCCGTGTCCATCTCTGAATTTAAAAAATTGTGTAAGCAGGGTTTTCTCACTTCTTACTCTTCTCTTCTCTGCTTGCTACTCTTTCCTAAAATCATACACTAATCTTTAAATTATTTGCTCCTTCTTCAGAGCCTCTAGCTGCTCAATCTGTTACTTCCCTTTTTCAAGTTTTTTTTTTCTTTTTTTTTCCTAAATGAACCTATTCCATAAAGTTTTTCTTTTTGCCTTCAGATTTTAGCTTCGATACGAAGTCTTTTCAGGAAAAATAGAAAAATGTTTTACATTCTGTTATTTTCCCCAGACTGTGTTTCCTTCTTGTATGATTTTTCCCATATGTAGACATTCCCTCTTAAATGTTAAGCTCCTTGAAGGAAAGGAGCATGTATTTCTGCATGGTAACTACACCTTTTTTTCCCCCCAATGGACCTGAAAAGGGGGGAAAAATGTGTTGTTTTTATAATTACAATTATATGGATCTGCTATTACTACTATAATCACAGGTTTTTCAGACTAAAAGAGAGAGATCATTGAGTCGATCCATTTATTTTAAAGTTGACAAAAATAATCTTCAAAGGGGAGGTGATTTTATTAATATCTAAATTTACTGTGTCATTGAGAAAAGAAGAACTATTTATCATTTTTATTACCCCTGCAAAAAGCTACCTTCCCGGCTTTGTCATTTCTTTAGTCGTTTGAGCTACAGATCCAGAGAAGAACCAGTTATATTCCCAGTGAATGGAAAGTGGCTTAGGTGGCTTGAGAAGAGCATTGCATTTGTGTAAATATGTGTCCTAATGGTGTACATGATACTAAGAAAATGCTCCTGCTTTCAAATTATGCTGCCTGGAGATCACAGGTGGGATTTTGTGGATTAACTGTTTAAATATTTATGAAGCTATTTAGACATATTTTATTTATTGTGAAAATGTTTATACTATAATTATTTCAAGAATTAAACTTTCACATGCTATCAGAAACTAAAACTAAAATCTTACTGTTTTCAATCACATCCTTCTAATATTAGGTCATATACAAGTGGAACAGGCTGAGAAAAGTTCTTTAGTGGGTATTTTTTTTTGCCATAAACGTACCAATCTACCAATCAATCAATCAATTCATATTTTAAAAGCATCCTCTATGGAAAAATCATTGTATATATGCATTGGTTATTTCAATATAGACTTATAGTAAAGGCACTTATCACTTACAAGGGTACAGGGGTTGGTGTACATTAAGTCGTTTAAGGCCCCAAATAACCTTTATCCTATTAACGTTCCCATTATACAGATGAGGAAAAGTTCACTAAATTCTATAAACTTAATTTAAATCATAAGTCAATCCCATACAACAACTTTGGATACATGTCAAAGTAGAATTGAGAATCAGTTCAAGATAAATTGATGAGAGCTGGAAGAATAAATTATACAGTTGAGTGATTAAAATACAAAGAAATAAGATGTCAATTAAGTAGTGACCCATAGACCATATTCAATCCTTAATTATATACTATGCATCCCACATTTTAAAAAATTCAGTTAACTCCCAATATTGTATAATCAGTTATGTCAAGTAATCATAGTGTGAAGTTTTTCACATAAAATTCCAGATTTCTGGCTTCTCTTGAAAAGCAAAGAACCGAAAAAAAAACCCAAGAAGATCTAGAAAGCCTTCCTTCCCATTTTCATATGGCCACAGTCGGCTGGCTTTCTATACCGGCTGTCCACTTCAGATGAGTATTGGCTTTCCAGTGTACGACAGTCTCCACTGCCCTGCAAAAGGCCTCTTAGAGCCAACCTCTAACAAATATCCCTCAGATATTTAACCCCCTTACTGATGTTGTCCAATGTGCTAAATGTGCATCGTTTCCACAGCATTTGCTTGTTAAGTCAACATTATTTATTGACACTGGATGGGGCTAAGATCACAAGATGATTTTTTTTTAAATCAAGCCTATGAAATGGATATCCTATCATTTTCCCTGTCCAGAGGCTTAGAGTTGAGTTTTGTGAAGAAAAACAGGACAAGCTCAGAGTTGGCTTCCAGTCACCATTCTCTTTCCTTGTCCTCCAAGTATATTCTATTTTTTTTCTTTTCTTTAAATTTTAAGCACTCTATTTGATTAGAGATTTTTTTTTTTCTTTCCTTTTGTTTTTTCAAATCAGGGGGTGGGTACCATCTGGTGAATTTTGAACTAAATAAGTTAAAATTTTTTAAATAAGTTAAAAAAATAATAGCTTCAACTATAGTTGTTTATCATAACTAAAACAATCTTCCAAAACCTCTCTTTGATAATTTTCTTTTTTTTTTTTTTAATTTTCTTCTACTCACCAAAGAAAAACATAATTCTGGGCACTGAAAATGAGTATGAACAAAGCTTAAACCCTGTAAGATGACATACTTGATGTTCTAACTGCACGTAAATCAGAAACCACAGGGAGATACAATCCTTTCTCCATGCAGGCCACTAGACAGAAAGGTTTGGGAATTTGAAATTTCAAGCTTTGTGATCTCAGGAAGCTCCTACTGTGTATCTCAGTCACATAAACCTGTTGCAATACACTTCTTTTCCTCTATCTAAATAGATTGTCTCTGGGCAGTGGCCCTCAAAATTTCTCATTTTGGTCTTCTGGTATGGTGGCTTGTTGACTGCTCTTTGAGTTGAATTATAAACAAAAGAGAATATAGGACCAAGCCTTTTATCGGGGATTTCTGTGGTCTTACTTATAAGCTTTCAGGCCTGATTTTCCCTTCCTAGCTGTTTTTTCCTTGGCATTTATATTTCACACCATAAAAGGTAGCAAACATGCCTTTAAAAGATGCAATTGCAGGTGAAAACTTTTAGGAGAGAAAGGCACGTGAGCAAAGTGTGGCATGGCTTATTTTGAAAGTGTGAATCGCACACTGGAACCATTATGCTACCAAACAAACCATGGAAATACACCTTTGGAGGTGAAAATATGATTTTCAGGAAAGTGATAATAGTTTCTACAGAGTACACAGAAGATATCATTGGAAATTTGCTATTCCTTTTATTTCTCACTACAAACATTAGAAAATTGAAAGTAAGACCTTGTCATAGAAAATAAAATTGGTATCAATCTTTGATTTTTTATTTTTTTTTTGTCAGAATTAAACCTCAGATCCTCCTGGAAAAGAACATATTACTCCTGTGACCATTTCTTAGTTAAGTCCATGTACTGGGCCATCTTGCAATAAGAAGGAAGTTGGAAGTTTGCTGCCTATGTGTGGTACCTGGAGCAATGATTCTCAAGCTTGGAAGGAACTAAAATTACATGAGAGCTTAAGAAATACTAATGTCTGGGTCCCAACCGCAGACATACCCATGTCATTGATTTGAGGGATAGGCTGGGCATTAGGATTTTTTAAAGCTCCCAAGTCTTTCAGATTTTAACCAAGGTTGTGAACCAGTGATAAGAGGAAATTATTTCAACTGTTAAAAAAAAAATTAAAAAGAGGGAGGAAAGATAAAGAAGTAACAGAAGGAAAGGAACCAGAGTCCCTCTTTCCTTTCCACAATTCATCCATACATGTAGGAAAGAGGGAAGAAGTAACTTTGTCCTCCACAAAAGAGATAAACAGTAAAAAATACTTATAACTTGCATTAATTAAATCCTTGATAGAGAGTAAAAATGGCAATTTCATCTTGTTCAACCTACTTAACAGTTGGCCTGTAAGTACAGATCAGTGGTAAATGCATAGCAATGCAAAGGAGACTATATTATCTATCAGCTTTACTAACATGAATAAAATATAGTATGGTGTATCTTAAAGTTTTATAGTGCTTTACAGTTTATTAAATGCTTTCACCTATGGTAGCATACTTAAATATCCCAATAACTCTGTGTAGAAGAGTGGAAAGTCATTCTCATTTTGCAGACAAAGGTACAAAGGTCAGGGAAGTTGAGTAACATGACAAAGGTAATTCATGTTTAAATGTGGACCCAGGGAAACAGTCCAGTATCCTTGAATATTTAAACTAGCTATTTGTTAGTTTTGAGACCTGTTGGCCTTTTGGGTAAAACTTGCTCTTGGACTTAGGGACAATGTGTGTTCTAGAAATAAATTCCTTGAAAGATTTCTGTGAATGTGTTGAAGACATTAGGGCTGAATGTGTAGAAAAGATAGCTCTGTCTTCCACAAAATGAGAATAGTACCACTTAGGCACATGATCTTTTGGGCATGGAAAAAAAAAAAAAAAAACTTTGTTAAAGAACAAAATACAATGAGAGTCATGATAGGATGTCCTTTCTCCCAGACTCTGTACTTGGTGCTTCAAAGGCAATGAATATCTAATTTAATCCCCTAAATAAGCTTATTTCCATTTAACAGAAGGAGAAACTGAGACTCAGATTTGTCTAGCTTTATAGTTCATGCTCTTTGTATAATTCTAGAGGCATACCAAAAAATGAACTTTCTTGAGAGTGAGGGGTCCTGAGTTCTAAACTTGGCTCTGTTACCAGCTGGTTATATGAGCCTTGAAAAATACCTTCCACTTCTGAGAAGGCCAAAACTCTAAGGTCTTGTCTAATTCTAAAATTGTATTAAGTATATGGGCTATAGTTCAAAATATAGGTCACCTCAGTAGCCATGTGGTTGGTTGAATCCACAGATGCAGAACCCTTGGATACAAGGTGCCTGAGGGCCAACTCTAAGGGACTTGAGCATCCTCGGATCTTGATATCCGCAGGGGGTCCTGGAACCAACCCCCCCACCCAACCCCTCGTGGAAACGAAGGGGCAACTGAATAACTATAAAGTGCTTAGAATTTGGCTTTTGCTTATTCAGTGTTGTCTGCCATTTCTCATCCATCCCCACTTTGCCTATTACCAAGGTCCCCAGTTGTCCTACAATGAATCCCCCTTTTTCTCAGTCTCAGTGCAAGATTTTCAGGCAGAATTACCTCCATCTCTCTCACCTTCTGAGTGCACATGTGGCTTAAGCCTGCCAAATCATAGACTCTACCACAGCAAACATTTCATAGAGGGAGGTGACCCAATTCTGGTCAAAGAGATCAGACATAAGACTTACTTTTCTAAATTAGTCAAATAGAAACTTGTTTTTGTTCCTACTCACCTTGGAAGCAGAATGATGTAGGGATGGAACTGCTGATGGTCAGCTGGCCACTTGATGGAGACTGAGAATTAAACTAATGGAGTACAGAGCCAATGGATGGAGGTAGAGTATGACTTGTCAGTAGGACTTGAATCCCGAGATGAAACTTTTTTCTAAAATTTTCAGTGATATGAGCAATAAATTTCCCTTTTTTGTTAAAGTTAATTTGACTTTATTTTCTGTCACTTGGAAGTGAAAGAATTCTAACACTTATACCCCAAGGGCATCCTTTATTGGCAACCACAGAGACACCTGGATGATTTAAAAGAGAAAATATTATGTGGTAGAAAAGAAACACTTGGTGATTATTATAGATTTAGACCAGATAGTATCTGACAAAGGACTCAATTTAATCTGAGTTCAGGCAAAGTAGATGAGTCATTAGGTACCTACTGGTAATAAATGAAAGAATGTCTTGTTCAGATAGGATTAGACAAAAAGGTAGCTAATGATACAAGTATTTATAAGAACTAAAAGTTCATCAGAATCAAGCTGGCCAACAAGATTACAAAAACCTAATTTATTTCTATATATTTGCTTCACCCTTTGCAGTAGCTGTTTCCTCTTAATGATGTAACAAAATGGCCCCCAGCAGCTTCAGATTACTGTGTTCTCTTCTTGCAAGTCTAGAGAGCATTATTTCTCATAGCTCTCATAGTGTGCAAGGAAGCTTCTTTCTAAGAAGCCCTCATTAAATGTCTACTCATAACTGGCCCTTCGTGGTTCCCATGCCTTGAAATTTACCTGTGGTCCTGGGATTTGGGTGTACTAATCCACTTAAGTTGGGGTTGGGTTCAACTTCAACTGAAGCACAAAGGCTAAATCCACCCCCAGTTTAAGTGGATTAGCATATCTAATTCCCAGGGCCATAAGCAAGTTTCAGGGCATGGAATCCAAGCTGTTTCCAGGAATGATTTCTGTGATACTGAGAATTTCAATTTAAACACAAATGGATGCAGTGTAGTGTACACATTAAGCACAAGACATGGAATTTCTTTTTTCATAAAGCATGCAAAATTGTATGAGGCTGCACTGTAGTTTAGCATTCTCAATTTCCCTGTAATTTATGTATCCATTCAACAAATATTTAGTAGTCTTACTATATGCCAGGAACCATGCTGTTCACTAGGTTATAGCAATAGGTTCATGAACCAAACTCTCCATTAAGTGTCCTGCAGAATTTTCTTATTTAATTTTGACTGAAGCTCTCTCAGAGTAGGTATTTATATTATTTAGCATTCTCACTGCACAACCAGATTCTGGATAAATCAAGCAGAATGGAATTAATTAAAAAGATATTAGGGAGTTAACAGAATTAGTAAGACCTACAGATTCTGGGTTAGAAAAGAAAGCAAGATTATCTCCAGAGGCATAAGCTATAAGAATCCCAAGAGTCTCCTAGAAGCAATGACTGTTTAGTACCCTATTAGTGCTCCTTAAATGAATGCCTTACAACTTCCCAAATACTTGGATCAAGTGAAAAAAGGGAAAAAGCATTTTGTTAGCCAAGTCAAAGTCATACAGTGGGGAAGAAAGAAGAATCTGGCATCTTCATATTCTATAGTGGAATAAACATGATTTTCTACTCAAAAACTCATACAATCAAGTATTCCTCCAAAGTGAATAGGGGTACTAATAGTAATGAGATTTGCATACATTCCATGTGTGATAAATGTCCATGCCATAATTATTATCTCCATTTTACAGATGAAGAAACAAGTTCAGACAAAAAGAGTCGTAAATTTCTTTATTCTCAAACACTAAGAGTTAACACATCAGCCACTGGATCATGTTGTGAGACTGGTTTACGAAGTGTCTGAATTCCTGAGGTAGATTTTATTTGTTTGGTATCCTGCTTATTTTGATTTAGTTTTTAACTTCTATAATTTGAAGTCATAATGTAAGGTTTTTGTTGGATTCATAAACAAAATGTCATTGATAAGTTACCATTAATTTCATAGTTATATGTAACTTTGCTTTATAAGGTTCTTCTAAAGTCTTATAAGTCATTAATCAATAGGATTATCAAATATTTTGCACATTTAAATCTCAGTTGATCCACAAAACATGAATTAAAGCCACTTCTTGTGATGGTTAGTTTTCATAATCAAACCCAAAAATATACATGTATTCATTCTTTATTTAAGAATTGAGTGTGTGTGAGACACTGTGTCTGTGAGATGCTATAAATACAGTGAATTATTAGTTAGAGACGTGGTTGCAGGAGAAAGAAACTCAACTCATACTAGGTTAAGCAAAATAAACAAAAAAAATTAAAATTTGCTTTTTTGACTCATTTAACTGTACTATGACAGGGGCAGAAATGGAGCCCTCTTGGGGATATCTTGGTCCGGAGACTACAACAGCTCTTCTCTTCTCCTCTCTTCTCTTCCCTTCCTTCCCCTCTCCACCATCCCCTCCTCCCTTTTCCTTACAGTCTTCCCTGTTTATGCACATTGATCTCACTCAGGGCAGCTGCTCCTAGGAGGATGGATCCAGGGCATTAGATAATTCTGGGATTACATCCTACCAGCCAGGAGGACAAATGTTATCTTCCTCACCACCTACAGCTTGACAATTCCACCACTGATTGTATGCCACTCCCCAGATCAATTACACAGGTATGAGGACTCATTGATGGAGCCTGGGTCATAAGTCAAAACCTGTGACCAAAGCTAGTATGATCTTCAAAAGAAATATAGAAGAAATAATCAAAACAGATATGGTATCTGATCTCGTCAGAGTTTGCAGTACATATACAAGACAAAACGTTAAACAAATATAAATTACTATTAATTACAGTTGAGATGAGTGCTACTCAGAAGAACTATTAGGGTATAAAAAAAAATTTGATATAGTCAAAACAAAGATTCTTCAAGAAAGTGGTACCTGAGATGCCATACAGGAAATCATAGAAATTAACTAGATGAAGGATGTAAGGGGTTCCCAGGCAGAGGGGAAAAGGGAAAATTTTAAAGTTTATTTAAAGCCCCGAAATATGTCCTAGAGAATCTAAATTACAGGTTAAGATATCAAGAGGGATCCTGCATAAGCTTTAATAAGATTGTTGTAAACCTCTAAGGGTATGTGATAGCTTTTTGTTTTATTTCCTTCAGTCATATAATTTTTTAATCTAATTAGAGTCATTGAACAAATACTAACCTAGGATCAGAAGATCTACTTTTGACACTACAGATGCTCGCAGACCCTGGGTAAACAATTTCTTTTCTTGGGACCCCCACTTATTGTTATATGAAAAGGATTGGATTGTACTGAAATATTTTTACCAATAATCTGTGTCTCCTGCAAACTGTGGAAGCTTGAGGCCGATAGGAAATTAATTGGCGGTAAAGGCAGAATGGGATTATGGGTTAGCCTTCAGGAGTACCATTTATAAAGGGCCTTGAAACTCCACCAGGCAATAAAAAATTATCTGGAAATATAAATGAGATGGAGAAAAAAAATTTTTAACAGATTCCTTGTGAGGAGAAGCTCATTTGAAAAGACTACTTTGGTGAGTCACAAAGGGATGGGGGTGAAAGCTCCAAGGTATGTGCTCACAAAAGAGGAACCTCCAAGGTGTCTTCTAAGGAAAATCAGTGTGGTTAACTAGGAAGTCTTGTGTTTCTGATTGGGGGCTGTTTTTTGTCACCAAAGGAGAACGATTTGGGAAAATGAAATAGAGACTGAAAACCGCAAACAGCCATGGTCTTCCAACTCCATCTGTTTCCTACACATATCTCAAACTGTCTTTTAAATCAGTATTGAAGAAATATCTATTGCATATTGGTTTGAAGGGTTTGAAAGTATTAGGCTATCCAGAAAACACCTAGGCTTGCTACAGTTCTGGGTGAGGAAGTGTGCCTTTAGATTACTAAACACCATGCTCCTGCCCTCTACCTAAGGTGGAAGACAGAGTTGGCGCAAATCTTGATGCTCCTCAAATGCTTGCAAAGTAGTTTGGCATCAGATCCCTAGATATGTGCACAGATTTGTGAGTTATTTGGTGAAGTGTAACATCATCTCCCAACCAAGAGAACACTGAGAAACAGTCTGGTTCTGACAGCACAGAGAAGGGAAGGGTGTGAGTACGGACAGTGATGATTAAGAGCCCCAACTGTGAACCTCGGAATGAAATCTGACAACTCAATGCAGTAATATATAGCCAGAAAAACAAGAGGGCTGAAGGTATGATCACATGTTTCTGAATCACTGGTAGACATAGAAGTGAAATGTCGATATTCATCTTTGCTATAAGAGCAGCAGATTTTGGGTGTGTCTGCCTCTAATCAGAAGCTGTTGTAAATATCAATTTATTCTATTACATGCATTCTGGAAAGGATCACATACAGGCTAATTTGATTGTTCATTGTAATGAAAAAGTGTCATCAAGATGCATTTTGAATCCAAAGAGACCTCTAGTGAAATTATTCTCCAGAGATATAGTCTAATGACCCAAACTAGAACAGAATCTAGAGCTGATTTTGGAATCAGCAGAGAACACTGAGATTTCAGGCATCTTTTTTTAGTGCCATTTTTCTATATAATAGTCAGAGAAAAGCAAGGTTATTCTTTGGTGGTTTTGTTCACTTGTTTTAAAATTTGAAAGAAAGATTGAAATCTTTTTTGGATAATATGTGTATTCTCATTGGTCCACAAAAGAACTTTATTTAGAGGGGTTTTCAGAACATTCTCTCTCTGTTACTAAAATATTCCAATCCTTCCCTCCAAAGGAGAATAATCTGCTAGGGAATTTTCTAGGCTATTAACAGAATGAGACTACTTTTACTTATCTTAGGCCTAGTTTTACCTTTTGTGGAATAGAGATGGCACCCTACCGATTTCACTGCTATTATATGGAAAAATTGAGATAATAGATTTTCAAGTCATCTATACATTTACTAGGAAAAAAGGAGTAAATTACCTTTAAGATCAGAGAGTTGATTTTGTGTCTATCAATTCTTTATGTAGTGCTGGGACTTCCCTGGGGGTCCAGTGGTTAAGACTCTGCGCTTCCACTACAGGGGGCACAGGTTTTATCCCTGGTCAGGGAGCTAAGATCCCACATGCTGCACAGCACAGCCAAAAAAGAAAGAAAGAA
Organism: Neophocaena asiaeorientalis asiaeorientalis; assembly: GCF_003031525.2. Lineage (NCBI taxonomy): Eukaryota > Metazoa > Chordata > Mammalia > Artiodactyla > Phocoenidae > Neophocaena > Neophocaena asiaeorientalis. The sequence continues at coordinate 4,574,914 of NW_020173397.1, read as the reverse complement.
AGAAAGAAAAGAACCCCAAAACTTTATGCATTGCTTTGTATTGTGTAAACAATAAAAAGATCCTTTTTTTTTTTTTTTTTTTTGGCTGCACTGTGCCCAGCTTGAGGGATCTCTTGAACCTTGGGAGGAGAGCACTGAATACTAACCACTAGACCACCAGGGAACTCCCCAGAATCCTTGATGAAGACATTGATCATGAAGAACAGGATGATGGTAATAATCATGATGATTATCAAAATATAAGTTAATGTTTGATAATCATTTTCTAAACTATAAAAAATGCAATTTATCATCAGTAATCAAAGTGATGTTTATATTATTTACTTGCCTATGCAACAATGTGAATTTCATCTCCTATTTTGAAAGTATTTTAAGATAAACATGCGCCACTAAGTTCTTTAGAACAAAAGATAAATGGAGAGGCATCAGCAATTTAGCAATCTTAGTATTATTAAAGTTTGTTAAAACAATCCAGTACAGATTTAAGAGCAACTAAATTGCTTTATCTGCTCACCCAACATGTTGCCTTTAAAAAACTGCATGTAAATGTTGTTTTTTATTTCCAAAGTTCAAAAGAGAAACAGATTTTGTCCCTGAACGTCGTTATTAAGAGTTTGGGGAGTAAAATAACTAGAATATAAGTCACATACATAAGCCACAGTCATTTGAATATGCAATCTGTATTTTAGCATCTTTAGCATATTCAGACTGGGTGTTCTTTGCCAAGGAATTATCAGCTGGGCTCTCCAAAAATTACCCCAGCGTGCTCCACAGAAAAAAATACAAGAGATGGAGAGAAAACCAAAAGGTCAAAATAAAGTATTTCTACCAAAAGGAGCCAGAATGTCTCAAAGCACTAGATTTGTAACCAGATAATCTGAGTTAAATACTTGAAAATGAACGCAGATGGAAGGACTGTGAATGTTGCCAAGGGCAGGACATTTCCAACTATTATGCTCTCACATTACTGTTACTGATATTTAAAAAGTTAAAGTGCTGTAGGGGCAGCTCCATAAGCATACATGTTTCCTCCATCCCACAAAGACCGTCTATTGCTAAAAAAGGGTATCATATGCACACATACCCTAATAAATGGACTTAGATATAGATAAGTGAATATAGATAAGTGATTGTAGTCAGTGAACCTCTCAAGAAGTCTACCAAGGACAGGAATCTGAGCCACTAGGATAATTCTCTTAGGAAAAATTATATGACTGTTCAATGGAGATCTCATGGTTTGGTCATGGTTGCCATTAAGACAAAAGATTGTTCAATCTGGGGCATCAGGTAAGAACTGTAATATGTACAAAATTCATCTGTAATCATAAGTGTAAGCCCACCGTCTATACTGAAAGATAGTAATATTGAAGCTTGCTGACCAATGGACAGAGGAGCCAATAATTGGAATTGATACTAAATAGGTCAAAAATATGGTTAATTAATTTTCTAATAACTCCACAGAACACATTAGGCCTCCCAATGCATTAATAGTGTTACTGTTGAACCCAACAAGTAGTGCTTATTATTTTCAGGAATCTCAAGACTGGTAGATTTTTATACCTACTTTTGTATTGGTAACAGACTCTAGTCAAAATAACCATCACTAAGAAATAAATAAGGCATTGATTTGATCATAGAAACCAACACAGTCACAATTACATGAAAACATAATATATAAATATTATCCATAGATACTCATAGGGATCCATTCAGACACCTCAGATGTCAAGAGAAACCCTGAACACTACCATTTTCTAACATCTTTGGCATATTAAAAATTAAGAAATGCCAAGCAGGGTGACCAAAATTATGTTTCAGATGTTTACATTTAACAATGCCTAATGAAAGTTTCTTTTTTCAATTCTGTCACTCTTTCTGGGGTATTATATTATATATTATCTTATTTGAAAATGACATCAAAAATCTAAATTTGAGCTACTGCCTGATTGTGATTGCCATGCTTTCACTGTGATATGAGATTTGATTTTCAAATACGAGTACAATGGGAAGAATAACAGACAAATAGAAAATTCTGTTTGAAAGTCAGAAAAAGCCAAAGGTGGAGAAGAGGAATAAATATTTAAAGTATTGGAAGCATAATATTTGAAAGTGACTTCTAATTTTTAATGACTCTCTAACAGACTGTCTTATATTGCAGTCACTGGAATACATGCCATGCAACTAAAAGGCAAGGACTGTGTTAAGCACATAAAACCAGTCAGTACTGGAGTTGCAAAGACAAAGCAGACATCACTCCATACCACTGTCCCAGCAGTGCCTGGTATGTAATAAGATGCTCAAACAAATATTTTTCTGTAAATGAATGAATGAGCAAATGAATGGTAGCCTGATTGCAATGTTAGGTGACAAGCTGACTTTTGTTTCTGTATTTTGTAGCCCACCCCGCTTTCCCTTTTCCTGATTAAGTTGGCAAATCTCCAATCCAGGTTGAGTTTGTAGTGCCTTATCTCAGTAGACTTTGTTTCTGCCGAGGAAGCAGTTCTTGATTTGTTGGCCTGAAGTAAGAGGAGATTTCATCAGTAGTCTGAGATTGTGGCTTTCATGAGATATGTAATCAATCTTGCCTCAACTGCATGAACTCTTGCTAAGGATGTGTATTGCATGAACCTGTTCTCGGAGGGACAGTAGTCTTGAAGAAGGATCTTATTTCCCTCTCTAGGGATTGAACCTAGCCGTCAGTCCACCAGGGGCTAGAGGCTAGAAGCCAAGTTCCCTGATTCTTACCCCATTTGAAAGCAAGAATGTTTCAAGGAGGCAAAAACTGTAAAAACAGGTACAAAGTTTATTATTAGAGACAAAGCATAACATGTGGGAGAGCACACAGACAAACAGTTTGTTTATTTAAGACAGAAGCAAGGCAGAATACATACCCAGAGAGGAGTGTGGGCATCCTGAATGAGGCGTGCAGTGAGGAGGTGATTTAAGTCACTTAGGCAGGACAGTCCTTCTGGCTCTTTGTTTACATTTGACCTTTTTGTTCTTTTTCTTTTTTCACACCTGACTCATCCCAGGACCCTCCCAAACATGCATGTGCAACTTTTTGCTAAGATGGATCTCACCACAAAGGCCTGTAGGAGGTATGTCCACACTTATTATGGGGTGGTGCCCCTCCCTTTTTGCCCTGCAGGGAGATCTTCCTGCGCATGTGCAGACAGGGAAGTTTTCCTTGACCTCAGGAGCGGGCGCCTCATCTCTTTACTTCAGTAGAGCTCAGCTTCTGCCACTAGCTTTGTCCTTGGAGTGTCTGGGTGAAAAAAAAAAGTTCAGTTTTACTCCACTTGACAAACACCAGCTCTCTGGCCCAGGGGCACAGCTATCTCCTACCTCAAACCTTCTACTTGAATCCAATGCCTTGTGAATACTATTCAACTTTCAAGACACAGTGAGCCAAGACCACATCTTAAGAGTCCTTCAGTGCCTTCGTGATGACCCAGCTAGTATTTACGGTGGGTCTCATGGTCCCTGGAGATTCATTTCCCTCATTCTTTACATGTTTAAGATAACTAGCAGCAGATGCACAAGAACCCAGGAAATTTGGTCAAGATGGAAGTCGGTTTTCCTCTGGTGCTCCTATGCCACAATGGTCCATGTAAAGAATGTGTTTGAGCAGCAGCCCCGGCATCCAGCATCCACACATCTAATCTTCTGACAGATTTGAATAGCTAATATCAAACAATAGTTCATTGTTTGATTGGATTAGACCTTTTATTTTCTTTCGTCAATACAAAGTAGATACTAATAATTTCAATTCTTTGTACCTTAGAACCAAGGCAACTAGACACCTAATTTTTTGAGCTTTCATGTTTCAATATATTCATAGTAATAAAATATGCAGAAAAATTAAAGCCTGTTCTATCATACTTGCTGCATGAAAAGCCCCTGTATTTTGAGAGAAATGTAGTCAAACAGTGGTCTCTGTCACGGTAGGGTTCTCAATACAGAAATGAATCTATATACCATCATTTAATCACTTTGTGATCTATAGCAAGCACAAGTAGAAGCAGATACTGCAAAATTCTGTACATACCAAAAAGTAGTCTTCCAGCAATCCTTCTAAGACTACTTTCAGTGGTCTTGGATATTTCTCTTAGAGCAGCAGTAAATGACATTAGTCCCATAGGCCACAGTAAAATATTCTTGTTTAGCACACAACAGTAAAAAGCAGGGTAGCAATGATTCACCTTGACTATAGGGAATGATTTTGGAAAGAATAGAAATGATAAGTAAAGAAGTTTTATTTGAAAACATTTAAGAGGCAATTATACACAATGAAAAGTTTAAAAAAAATGATGAAGTAGTAAGCACTGGAAAGCTTATGAATAACAAATAAGGCTTATTCAGGTAATAATAGGTTGCAGCAAAGTTGCTGGACTACAGCATTCTGTCAATATTAAGAAGAAGGACAAATACATTCATGCTCAGCTCTTTGAAAAATAAATCCACATGTGTATTTTTATCACTCTTCCAAAGGAATAAAAGGGTGCACTTAGTAAGCAACTTAGGTTTTATCGTCCTAATCAGGGTCAGATTTTTAACAATAAGTCAAATGCTAACATATACAAAAGGGCCCTGCACAGCAATAACATTTGTTAAAAATGTGAAATTCTCCTGAGGTGGTATAATTTCTCAACAAACACATTATGCTTAAATTATATTCACAGCTTAAATTACCAAGACTAAACAGCAAATGCTTCTAGCTAAGTCTGTTTCATGGTATCTTATGTTGTAAATTTCTCAAAAAAAAGGTTTCTAACGTTTTTGTTTTCTAATAGAGAGTGTACCCTTTCTCACTGAACTAAAAAAAAGGGACAACGCTATTCTTCAATAATAACTTTAAAACTAGCTAAGGAAATGTGCTGCTCTTGACTTGTAGAACTAGAATAACCTTAATATAAGAGGCTTTTAGAAAAAAGAAGAAAAGGCTTCTAGGACATTCAATTAAAAACTCAAGAGATTACACTTTTTCAGAACTCAGTGTCTTAACATATAACCAGATGCTATGTCTTGTTACTTCCCTAATGTTTTGTTTTATAATTAATTTATTTTTATTATTTATTTATGGTTGTGTTGGATCTTCGTTGCTGTGTGCGGGCTTTCTCTAGTTGCGGCGAGCGGGGGCTGCTCTTCATTGCGGTGCGCGGGCTTCTCATTGCGGTGGCTTCTCTTGTTGCGAAGCACGGGCTCTAGGAGCAAGGGCTTCAGTAGTTGTGGCATGTAGGCTCAGTAGTGGTGGCTCGCGGGCTCTAGAGCATAGGCTCAGTAGTTGTGGTGCACGGGCTTAGTTGCTCCGTGGCGTGTGGGATCTTTCCGGACCAGGGCTCAAACCCATGTATCCTGCATTGGAAGGCGGATTTTTAACCACTGGACTACCAGGGAAGTCCCTTCCATAATCATAAAGATAAAATGATAAGATAAAATAATGTATTTTATCTAAAAAGTTCAGTTGTATTTGTGTGCACTTTGGTTCACTTCCCATAAGTTTCTTTAAGTTTCCCATAAGTTTTTGTAAGGTGATAAGAAGGAGTGATCTGATGCAGAAGTGGCGAGTCCAGAGTTTCAAATATCTTCTTTCAGTATAGCCTAGTTTTTTTGTTTGTTTTTCAAATGTCTAAAGTAATGCTGTTGAAGAACAATTTGAAAATCATTCAGGAATTGTTTTCACTTCTTTACTAAAATATTTCCTAACTTATATACCTGCTATTGTATATTGCTATTCACAATCCTAACCATGAAATAAACTACATAGAAGCTACTGAGAGTTCCTTCTTACTCATTGTGCAAAAACGAATCTGTAATTCCTGAGATAGACTAATCTTATAATGAATGTTACAAGTTTAGAGAGGCTTGAGAGAAAACTAACTACTATGGTTTTCAAGTTGCAATCTCTTTAACCTCTGCAGAAAGAAGGAGGTTGAAGAAACCCACAGCTGCGATTTTAAGACCTCCTCTTCAAAGATATTATCAAGCAATAAAATGTACCTATGTTACACAGTAAATAAAAATTTGTAAATAGTTTTTGAAATTGCATGGTTGTGAGGAACTTAATTTATTGTCTATGATTTCTCAGGAATCATATTCAGGAGTTCTTGCAAAATGAGAAAAGTCTAATCCATACAATGTTCTCTTAAGTGATGAAATTGATGATATTTTTATGGGTAGTTAACAAAATATATTTTGCAGATATTCAATGAAATGTTTATTAATTTCTATTTTGAGCCTTTTTTTTTTTTGGAGACCAGACATGTTTTTCAATTCTCAAATCTTCTGAAGGTGCTAAAAGCTTGTAGGCCCTAGGCCTGTACTGCTTAACAGATAAATTGGCTCTTTTTTCATCCCTGCTTTAACTAGGGCAGATCAAATTTGATCTTACACATTGCACATTCAGTAAAAAGCAATATTTGAAGTTGGCAAACAACTGATACGGAACTTTTTAGCCTACCAAATTTGGAAACATAATAACATAAGCCCCCATTTTGAAACGAGTATTCAGGAAACCAATAAAAAATGAGATTTTTAAAGAAAGGAATGATCTTATTTTTAGGGAAAATTATAAACCTATCACCTGGACATTTCATTTATTCATGTTCAATTCAGTAAACTACTTTTGATTCAGAATATGTAAATTGTCTTTGGGAGTTCAATGCTGGCTAGCTAAATTACTTAGGCTATTTAAAAAAATCCAATTCAAACTTATTTTGCTGCACTATTTTCTTTCTCAGGAAGTTTCAGCTCCCCAAGTCTGCTGACACCTACAGTCTGAGAAGGTATAAGTGCTCTAAGGTGAGCATTAGGCACATTTTTTCTCTATTAGAACTTGAATTCAAACGCTGTATTTTATAGATGATAAGTGCTGTGAAATATATTTTTAATAATTGTAAGAAGACATAAAACATAGCCAGTGCCAGATGTAGTAGCAGTTTAAAATGAACCTATTCAGAATCATATAAGATCCAAATGTTTTCCCAGTGAACACTTCCTTCTTCCTCACCTTGAGTGAACACGATTGTTTAATACAGCTTTAAACTCAGCCTGACAATCTGAAATATGGCTTTGGAATATCTCACTCACTGATTGTTAAAGTAACATGCTTGTACTTTAAGTGTTCTTGGAAGAAAATTAATCCTTCCTCGAGTAAGATAAGATCATCCGGAGACTCTACAATTTTTCATGTTCAATGTCCAGCACCCCAAATTACCAGGCATACTAGGAAAGAAAACCAAATGACCAAACACCAAAAAGGAAAAGAAAACAGACCATAAGAACAGATCCAGGATCGTTGAGACATTGCGATTGTCAGACAGGGACTTTATGATAACTATAATTGGGAAGGGAGGAATTCTGTATTCATTAAGGACAGAGTTTAGTTTCCTTTCAGATGGCAACTGTAAGTGTATAAAAGAAGAGAAACACAATAGGTGAACTACATATTTACCTGAACTTTCCCTGAAGGCACATCCCAGCTCACTATGACAAACAGGGAAGAAATCAAGCATAACGAGGCAGGGCTGAAGAGACAGAGACTGGAGTTCAGAACTGCCACAGTGGCTTGAAACTGAGGGGAAAATCCCCAAAAGGATTCAAATACAGAAGGATAAGTCCAAAATACCAAATATGATCACAGATCCATCTCCTATCTTTGGCTAAGTCCTAAACTGCAAATTTGCTGGGTAAAAAAATCATAAAGCAGCATCTGGGTGGCTAAATATCTAAACATAGATTTCAGTAGTTGCCTGATGTCAGGGACACAGAGTTTCGAGCTAAAATCTTGTCAACTTAAAGGTGCTTGATAAACACATTGGGCTTTCCATTGAAACCCCAAAAGGTTCATTACTTAAGAGTAAGGAACATATCCAAGAAAAGCAACAGTGCTGTAGAACTAATGGCAAACTGAAATAAATCCATCTTATCAAGTCTAAAACTGAGCCTCAGTATGATTAAAATGAATGGTCAATAAATTACCAGAATAAAACTCAACATTCACTGAAGGAAAATAACAAAATAAAAAAATGCCCCAAATCCACAATGTACAGCACAGAATAAAAACTTGTAGACTTGCAAAGGAGTAGAGAACTATGATTCATAAGCAAGAGAAAAAGGAGACGACAGAGACATAAACACAGATGATCCAGATGTAAGAATTAGTAGACAAGCCCTTCAGACAAATTTATAAGTGGGTTAAAGCATACACAGAGAAGGATGGATCAAACGACGGAAGACATGGAAAATTTCAAGACAAAGTGCAAAGATTAAAGAATATCTGGAAATTCTAGATTTGAAAAACGTAATTTCAAAAATGCAAACTCATTGGACACACAACAAAATATAGGATGAAGACAAAGAAAGGCTCAGTTAACTCAATGACAGGCCAATAATTTTTTTTTTTTTTTCAAATTTAATTACAGTGTAAAAAAAAGAATTTAAAAATGTAGAACAGCTTTTCCACAAAGGGTACTGGAAAAAGCGGACAAAATGCCCAAAAAAACTCCCAAAACTCTATAAACATCGACCTTAAACCTTTCACAAAAATTAACACAAAATGAATCACAGAACTATAAATAAATGCAAACCTATAAAAACCCTAGAAGATAACATAAGAGAAAAATTACGTGACCTTAAATTTCTTGACTCTTTAGATACAAGACCCAAAGTATAACCCATGAAAGAAAAACATGGTAAGTTGGAATTCATTAAAATTAAAAACATCTTTTCTGCAAAAGACAGTATTAAGAGAATGAGAAGACAGAGTGAATAAACTACAGAATCATAACTTTTTTTCTGAGCCCATGAGCCACCAAAGATGCATGCAACTAGGTGAACTGAATTCCTGAAGTGCCACATTCCTCCAAGAAGAGATTGGACATAATGAACTGTTCCACCTTTGGCAGAGCAAGGGAGGAAGAAGTGGCTGCCAGTAGAGTAGTTTGCAAGAAAACTGCTAATATTCTGGAGAATTCTTAAATGACAGGTGTGGTTAGCCTGAGAGTTAAGGTTAACTTTGATCCCCAATCTTAATGGGAGTCTGCTCTCTGCAAACCCTTTTCATTAGACCTCTCCTGAGAATTGTACAAAAGACTGTGGGCAAAACAGAACACTAGACAGGGAACTTTTAATGCCACACAGGAAGGAAACCTGACCCACATCTCCAGATCTTTTCCTCCACTACATTAAAATCCTTCATCTGCTGTGGCCATTTTACGAAATTCTCCGGTTCCCAGGAAGGGATAGAAGCAAAAGCCAACTACACATGGGGGATGTAGGAAACACTTAGACACACAGAATCTTATACTTAGAGAAAGTAAAGGTTTGAAACCACTGGAGGATGGTAGGAAACTCTTCTCTCCCTAAGAAAACCACTGATATAGGGCTGAATTTGACTCCCACAGAGATGTTGAGAAGGAACACTGAGAAAGCCCCAAACTTAGCCCTGGTCTCATGCAATCTACCTAATAAATTTAATGCTGATGGGATTTCACATTCTTTAATCCATGGACAAAAGTTTGTTCGAGATTTTCAAGAAAATTTAAAGTGCTAATATAATCTGAGTTTCACAAATCTTCCTCAGACTGCTGTTTTTTGTTTGAACTTGAAACTTTTTTTCTGTTTATGCAAGACATTTTGAACAAGTTTTAATAAGGCATTTAAACATCTCTTTTCTGAAATACATTTCTCTTTAATACTTGGAAAGCAACTATTACTTTTTTTAAACTGCAATTTCAAGTTTGGAGCTAGATAATGAAGTTAAACAAGTATATTCTTCCTTGAAGATTTCTAGGTAGATAACTTCTTAAAACCTAGATCTCAAAGTTTCTTTGCATTCTTTGAATAGAAAAGCTTTGGGGGCTTCCAATTCAAAGTCTTGCCTCACAATTAAAATGACTGTAAATGCACTTGCGGGTTACACTGAGAAACCTACAAAGTACAAGTTTTCCTTTAGTAAGAAATATGCACCAGTCTTCTTTAGAAGCATTTAGATATCTTGACCATGAAATGCTTAAGTAAAGCATTTTTTTTACAAAAAAATGTGAATAAGATATATATTTTACATAAGAGATAACATTGGGTGGTTTATATCATTACCAAATTCTAGTTTGACTAAATAATTTTCCTAAAATAATCTCTAATTTCAAATATATTGAAAAGAGGGTAGCAGCATAGTAAAATGGAGATTTCTTGATTGGAAGTCACCTATTCTAGCTTCCTTTCTTGAGTCTGTCACTAATCAACTGGGTGATCATATTTGTCTCAGCTTTCCCTCTGTGGGTTGGAGTACATTATCTCTCTGGTTTCTTTCACATCTGAAATTCTTTGAGTGCCAGAGTTCTTTTATTTCTGACTATTCAACCACCCTACATTTAACCCTTCTAGGGAAAGTGTCCAGCTCTAAAAGCAGAAGTTCTCACACTTATATTTGCATGATAATTGCCTGGAGATATTTATTTTTAAATGATTCCTGGCTCTACTCCCATACAATTGAATAAATATGAGGTAGGTCCCACGTGTATGAACTTTTAGCCATCATGTCTGGTCATTCTGAGTCAGTGGTCACAGATACGAGAGCCTTAAAGGTGAGAGTGTTTGTTTGCTTTTAGTAAGTTTACTCCCTAGCCAACAGAAACCTAGAGCTAGTATTATGTCAGTAAACATGGAAAGAATTGGGTTAATTTGGGACATATTGATGAAGTCTACTGAATCAGACTTTTAATTTCATTAAAATATTGAATGAAATAATGGAGAGGAGAGAGGAGTGAAGGATAAAGGTCATGTTTTTGTCTTGAGCAGCTCAATGTACAGTAAGACCTTTCACTCTGAAGGCAACAAAGGAGTATGAATAAATGGGGAATGAGTTAGGAGAATAGTCAAGACAACCGGTAAGATTTGGACATCCTTTCCTATGGAACATCCACATGAATTTCTTCAGAAGACAAATGGACATACAGGTCCAGTTCTCAGGAGAAACATTTAGATTATATACGGAGATCTGATATTTGTCTTACTAAAAGTGGTAATTGAAGTCCTGAAAAATGGTAAAGTATTCAAGAAAAAATAAGTTATAAGGGTTCTTTGTGAAAGACTTAAAGAACACCTATACACTTAAGGTAGCAGATATCCATGTTTAATGTGCATGAAAATCATCTGGGTGCTTTTGCAGCTTCCAAGGGCCTTACAAAAAGAGATTAATATTTTGTTATTCTGGGATGTGTGATTTTAAACAGGAGTGTGATTTTAACAAGCACCCCCTAGTGATTCTGATACAAAGATCCTTAACCACATTTGGAAAGACACTGAATTAGAGGCTCAAGAAGCAGATATTTTACATTATACAGGTAGAAAAATAGATACGCTTGGATATGTAAATACATATTTATAGAAATATCACTTAATCCAAAATAATTACTCTAACATGTTATATACTGAATCAAAGTAATTATTAACTGTTTATGAACTATAGTAACTTTTTCCAACCACAGACTAAGAACTGAGAGAGGGTTCTATTTGTGCTGTTCGTGTATATCATCTCTTCCTATTGCTTTATTGGGTGCTTGGCACATAATAAGTGTTTAATAAATATTAACTGAACTGAATTATAAGAATAAAGTTCTTGGGCTTCCCTGGTGGTGCAGTGGTTAAGAATCTGCCTGCCAATGCTGGGGACATGGGTTTGAGCCCTGTCCGGGAAGATCCCACATGCCGCGGAGCATCTAAGCCTGTGAAACACAACTACTGAGCCTGCGTTCTAGAGCCCGTGAGCCACAACTACTGAAGTCTGCGTGCCTAGAGCCCATGCCCCGCAACAAGAGAAGCCACCGCAATGAGAAGCCCGTGCACCACAAAGAAGAGTAGCCCCCGCTCGCTGCAACTAGAGGAAGCCTGCGTGCAGCAACAAAGACCCAATGCAGCCAAAAATAAAATAAACAAATAAATTTCTTAAAAAAAAAAAAAAAGAATAAAGTTGTTGGCATATGTTACTTTTTTCTCTTTTTTTGCGTTACGCAGGCCTCTCACTGTTTTGCCCTCTCCCGTTGTGGAGCGCAGGCTCCGGACGCGCAGGCTCAGCAGCCATGGCTCATGGGCCCAGCCGCTTCGTGGCATGTGGGATCTTCCCAGACCGGGGCGAACCCGTGTCCCCTGCATTTGCAGGCGGACTCTCAACCACTGCACCACCAGGGAGGCCCCTCTTTTCTTTCTAATAAATATCTATAATTGCGAAGAAATTGAACATTACAGAATTGGAAAGCCTAGTACAGTAAACATGTCACTTTCTCTCAATCTTTCATTTATTAGATGTGTGAACATTGTTAAGTTCCTAATTAGTAAAAGGATAATAATAGAAACTATTGGGACATCTGCTTTTGGTAAGGGCAGACAAGGCAATTCAGACCACCTTTCCCACTGATAACACATTGAATAAAGTCTTTTAAAATGTCTGCTTGCAGGAATCAGAGAGCTAACAAGACAGTCAAGAGCTTCAAGAAGATGGAAAGCCATTGAGATGAGCATGGACTTGGGGGTTACTGATCCTCAAAGGCCATTCCTGATGTGAGCAGGAGCTAAAAAGACAGGGGAAATGACCAACATATTTAACAGCCTAAGGGAATAAAGGGAGTCTCGTCTCCAGAAAAAAAAAAAAAAAGGTACCTTGGTAAATCTTTCGTGGTGTACTTAAGGATCATGTAGACTGACTCTCTATGAATATTGATGACCTTAAATTCCTGTAATAAGATTAAGTTAAACTGATATTGCCATTGACTCTAGCCTTCTACCAGAATCAAGCATAAACACTCTCTGGAAAAGATCATATCATCCTAGGGCTCAAATTATTTTTATAACTTTTCATATAAAATGTCTCATACTGAATCAAAAATAACCAGGCACATGAGGAATAAAGACCATGTGAACGAAAAGCAAGAAAGCCAACCATAGAAATAGAAATTGATTCATAAGGATTCTGGATAAGGGAGTTATTTTAACCAGACTTTAAAATAACTAAGGATATTACATTAGAGAAAGACGAGATTGAGAACTTAGAGTACAAATAGAGTTGAAAACACAATCCTTGGAGCTATAAAACTCCTTGCATGAGTATGAAAGAAGATTAGATGTATTTGAAGAGAAAAATAGTAAACTAAAATATAAGTCGGAAGAAAATACCCAGATTGTATATAAAAAGCCATGAATACAAAAAAAAAAAGGAAAAAGAAAAATATAGAGTGGAGGATAGTATGTATAAGAAATGGAGTAAGAGGGTCTAACATATGGGTAACGAGTTCAAAAGGAAACTATAGAAGGAATCAGGCAGAAGCAATATTTGAAGATATGTTGCCTGAGAGTTTTATAAAACTTAATGTCTTAAAAAGACATTGTCACAGATTCAAGAAGCTCTTCCAATGACAGAAAGAACAAAAAGTCAGAAATTCTCCCCATCTCTAAAGAAAGCCATTTTTGTAACATGACCCTGTTGCCTGTGATTCCTTCTATCAGGAAGTGTAGTGTATTGTTTAACTTCCTTGAATTTACACTAGTAGGTCCATTTGTTTTGACTAGTAAGAATAGGGAAGAAGTTTTGATGTTGAATTTCTGAGCACAGACCTCAAAAGGCTTTGGGACTTTGCCTGCCACTCCCTTGCTGCCTGTAGACTGCAAGTGAAGAAGCTGGGGTTAGCCTCCATGAGGGTGAGAGACCATATGAAGAGAGCGTCTCAACAAATAGCCAACACCAACAATTAGACACATGACTATCCATTTCCAGTTCAGCAGTCAGGTGACTGCAGCTGCATAAGCCACTCCAGCGGGAAGAACAACCTAGATAAACCCAGCCCAAATTGTTTTGTTTTGTTTTGTTTTCCACTAAAGGTTTTTACCGCTAATCCCTCTGGGGAAACAGATGCAGGTTGGTGCAGGGGTGACAAGTCACAACCATGGGAAGTGTGACGGTCCCTGGATCATGGCTCCTCTAGGGCTTTCCTTCCATTCCTAAAGTAGGACCTCAGACCTCTTCTTCAGACCAAGGAGGCCCCTTCCACCCCTGCTCCTTCCAGCCGAGCTGCGGACACCAGGTGGGAACTAGTGGACCACTGCAGTGTGCCCTAAGTGGTTCATATACTTCCAAAAGAATACTAATAAAAGAGTGGATAAAAGAGTGGATAAGTATCAAACTAATAGAGGGGGAAATTGATTGATAAAACAGTTACTCCAAAAGAAGGCAAGAGGGGGCAAGAAAAGAGCATACAACGGGCAGGGCAAATAATAATATAGATTTTAACATAAATATGTCAGTAATTACATTTAAATTAAATGGAAAAATCATTCCACTTAAAAGATAAGGATTATCAAACTGGAATTAAGAATAAAACTCAACTGCATACTAATTGCAAGATATATACCTTAAATATAACAGTACATAATGCTCGTTAGCTGTCAGGAAAATGGCTATCTTTAAGGAGGAGTGGTCACTGGAAGGGGGTATCAGGCTACCTTTAAGGAAGGAGTGGTCATTGGAAGGGGGTATCAGGAGCTTTAGGGGTGCTGGCAATGTTATGCTTCCTAATATGCTTACTGGTTAAACAGATGTCCACTTTGTAAAAGTATATGGATCTCTATGTTTATGCACTTTTCTGTGTGTATATATTTCACACTTTTAGAAGTTTAAAAAACCACACTATCTCATAAACGTCTTATAAGAATCAACTGATATAGGGCATGTAAGGATTATGCTTATTTTCTAACACATCAAAAGCACTTAATAAGTGTGTGTAGGTGTCATTATTTTTTCATACTTTATGTTATCCAAATTAAAATATCACTAACAATTTTTCATCTGACAAAATAATTCAAATAGATATTCTGAAGTGTCAGCTAAAAAAAGAAAAATAGCCAAACCGACCAGGAAAGAAGAATCAAAATGATTACCTGTCCTAAAAAATATTAAAATATATCATATATAATAATTAGTAAGAATAATACTGGTGTATGTCTCCAAGAATATAATGGATAAAGTAATATATATTTAATTAAATACATGTCATATTTTATTAAAATAAATTAACATTTCAGATTTGTTGAAAAACAGATTTGTTAGAAAAATAAAATATGCATGACTTGGTGTTATTTTTATTTCAGCAGCAAATACCTTCTCACTTGACATCCCACTCCCTCCACTGCCCCTGCTGCTGGTTCATCAGTTTGCTGTCATGGTACTCTCATGAGAGTAATTACACTCTTAACTTGAGAAGATTCACCTTTACCAAGGGTTAGTCACCTTTTTCTTTCATACTTATTCTTCCTCAAAGCAGGATCTTTGAGTAAAATATTTCCAACCAAGTGCTGTATCTTGAAGTTATTTCCTTTAGCATCTTAATTGTGTTCTTTTTAATTATCTTTTTTTCCACATAATTTAAAGGGCAAGCTATTTCTTTGGCAAAAGTAGAATGGATAACATTATGGCTGAACTGCTATATGCAATGACATTGGGATAACTGGCTTATCATTCAGTAAACAAAAACAGTAGTTTAAAAATCACCTATAAACTAGACTTAATGCCAGATGAATTAAAGACTTTTTTTAAACAAAAGAATACATATGGTAGCAGAAAATATAGGTGGGTTTTTATGTGCCCATGAGAAGAGAATACAGGGGTTTTTTTGGTAACAGTTTTATTGAGATATAATTCTCATACCAAACACTTGGTATATTTAGTATATTCATATAGTTGTGCAAACATCACCAAAATCAATTTCAGAACATTTTCATCGTCCCCAAAGGAAATTCTGTACTCTTTAACTACTATTCCATCCCCCCAACCCTGCCAATCCCCAGCCCTAAGCAACCCCTAATTTACTTTCTGTCTCTACAGATTTCCCTGTTCTGAACATTTCATATGAATGGAATCTTATAGTATGTGGTCTTTTGTGACTAGTTTCTTTAATTTAGAATGTTTTCAAGGTTCTTTCATGTTGTACCACGTAACATTGCTTCATTCCTTTTCATGGCTAAATAATATTCAAATACATGATGCATAACATTTTATTTACATATTCATTATTTGTTGGATATTCGGGTTGTTTCCACTTTTTGGCTATGCTAAATAACATTAATCTGGACAGTCTTATACAGATTACATTTCAAGCATTGTACATTTCAACTATAGAAATTCCATTTGGGTCTTTTTTTTTTATAATTTCCATCTCTTTCCTGACATTTTCTACTTGATGCACAATTGTCTTCATGCCTTCCTTTATTTCTTCAATCATGCTTCCCTTTCATTCTTTGAGCATGTTTACAATGGCTACTTTGAAGTCTTCTTCTGTTAAGTCTGGCATCTTGTCCTTCTCAAGGGAAGTTTCTGTTGCCTGCTTTTTTTTCCCCCTCCTGTTGTGTGGGTCACACTTTCCTGAATCTTTGTGTTCTTGTAATTTTCTGTTGAAAACTGGATATTTTAAATAATATATTATAAAAACTCTGGAGGGTGTACTTTTGCCTCAGCTGTTTGTAATTATTGTTTTGTTGTTTATTTGTTTAGTCACTCAATGGACTATTACAGTGAAGTCCACTTCTCTCACAGTGTGAAGACTGCTATCTTCTTCAGAGAACACAGGCTGGGCATGCACACAGTCACCCTGGTAAGACAGTTGTTCTAGGAGGGCTCTCTTCAGACTCTCTTTTTCCTTGATCACATCAGCTATTAAGCTCTATTAATTACCAGTCTGTGTTTAACAAAACATAGGGGCATTATTGCTCCCTAGACTGAGACTGACCCACTTAAATTTAAGTTGCTTTACGGGCATAATTCTCGAGGTAAGTGTTTTAGGTTTGTTTTGACCCAAGGAAGGCTCTTCTAAGCTGTCTTTCTCTCGTAAACTTACTGGCCTGTGATTTACCTGATATCTCTTATGAAGCTATCAGCCTCCTTTTAATTGCTTTCTACCAAAACCTTCATTGTTTCTGAGAGCACCCTTATAATTGAACTTCCTCAAACTCTTTCAGATAAACTCAGTATGTTTGCTTGTTTATTGTCTTGTCTTTATTTATTTATTTTTACCCAGAGAGCATATGGTTTGCTTTTACCCCTGTGCAAAAGCTATGAGCCATGGCTTTGAAACTGGTTGTGGGGACAGTGGCATGATTCTCTCTGAGTGATCCTCTAGATTTAGAAGAAATCTTGATTCTTTTGTATGTCTTCTTTGGAAAAATGTCTATTCTGTTCTTTTCCCCACTATTATTATATATTATATATATATATATATATATATTTTTTTTTTTTGAATCACTTTTCTCTATACCTGAAAATAACACAACACTGTAAATCAACAATACTTCAATTAAGAAAAAAAGAAGAAATTAAGAGGAAAAAAGAATTCCCTTAGCCAGGAATGGGAGAGTGGAATGAGCAGTTTCCCCAACTTTTCAGAGTACTGCATGAAGGACTTGCTTTGGTTTCATCATAACCAGAGACCTGCAAAGCCGAGATGTCTGAAGGTAGTCGGGAACACGGAAGAAGGGCAGGGCTTACCGATATCAGCCACACAATTGTAGTGGCCATGTTTTCCTGCTCCTCAGAGGACCCTATTATTTCACCACTGAAGAAACCAATGGCCAGCACAGGTGCCACATACTCCTTGCAGGTTTTGCCACCGAAGTTTTCACATTCACAGACACCAGATATCTGAGTCTCTCTCTGCTCCCTCCTCCACCTCCTGTTGAAGCCCACACCTGCACTAAGCCTCAGCCTCTGCTGATGCACATGTTAACACCAGCCTAGACACCACCTCCCACAGCTGACCCCCGACCGTGTGTGTATATTCCAGGCTAACCCCTGCAGCTGTGCACACACTCCTGTCACCAGCCTCCCCGGCTATGCACATGCTTATGGCAAGATCCTATAACCACATGAGTGCACATTGACAGTCAGGGCCCCTGCTGCTGCTAGTACTCACACAGTTGTCCCCAGCCCCAGCTGCTGGCCCTGGCCCACCTAAGGGTCCATTGCTGGATGAATGGATAAAAAAGGTGTGGTATATATACACAACAGAATATTATTCAGCTATAAAAAAGAATGAAATCTTGCCATTTGCAACAACGTGTATGGACCTGAAGGGCATCATGATAAATGAAATAAGTCAGACAGAAATATAGCACTGTATGATTTCACGTATATGTGAATCTGAAAACAAACAAAAAACAGGCTGATAGAGAATAAGTTGGTGATTGCAAGAGGTTGGGGTGGGCAGTTAGGGGGTGAGACAAATGGTTGAAAATTTTCAACATTTAAATAAATTGAATATTTTTTTGTTGTTTTAGAAAAGAAAGAAGAGCTGTGAATTTTCCACAAATCTGAGGAAAGATTTAGACATTCAATCTCATGAAGGTCTTAGGTCTCGAAAAATACTCAACATAGTTATCTTCTTCAAGACACATTATAACAAAACTGTCAAAAATCAGAGAAAGAGTAACTTATAAGGGATCTCTAAAATGGTATCAGCAGAATTCTCAGGAGAAACCTTATGGGTGAAGTGAGAGTGGAATAATATTTTCAAAGAAAGAAAGAAAAAACTGCCAACGAAAAATACTTTACCCATTAAAATTGTCCTTCAGAAATGGAGAAATAAAGACCTTCCAGAGAAACAAAAGCTGAGGGAGTTCATCACCACTAGACCTGCCTTTCAAGAAATGCCTTGGAAAGGAGGTCCTCAAGCCAAAATGAAAGAATGCTAATTAGTAACATAAAAACATCTGAAAATATAAAACACAGTGGTAAAGATAATCATATAGCCAAATTCAGGATACTCCAATTCTGTATTTGTTGGTGTATTAATTCCTTAACTCTAGTATAAAAGCTAAAGGACAGAAGTATTAACATAGCTATAAAAATGTCTTAATGAATACACAGTGTAAAAATGATGTAAATTATTATATCAAAAATATGAAATGTGTGGGGCATAAAAGAGAAGATTTTTGGTATGGATCAAAGTTAAGTTGTTATCAGATTTAGAAATAATGTTATAAGATATTTTATGTAAGCCTCAGTGTTAGCACAAAGCAAACCGTACAGTATCTATGAATGAGGTAAAGAGAAGTGACTCAAAGCATGTTGTTATGGAATATCATCAAATCACAAAGGAAGATAGCAAGAGAGAAACAAAGGAACTACAGAGTCAGCTAGAAAACAATTAACAAGATAGGGTTAGTAAGTTCTTACCTATTAATAATTACTTTAAATGTAAATAAATTAAATTCTCCAACCAAAAGGTATCGGTGGCTGAATGGATAAAAAACAAGACCTCCTACATGCCTCCTACAAAAGATTCATTTCAGATTAAGGACATACGTAGGCTCTAAGTGAAGGGATGCGAAAAGATATTCCATGAAAACAGAAACCAAAAGAGAACAGGGGTAGCTATACTTATATCAAACAACATAGACTTTAGGTCAAAAATTAACAGGAGAAAAAGTTGGTCATTATATAATGATAAAGGGGTCCATTCATCAGGGAGATACAACAAGTATGAATACATATGAACGCAACATCAGAGCCCCTAAATATGTTGGGCAAATACTACCAGATCTGAATGGAGAAATTCCAAAAATATATATAATAATATATAATAATAGTGGGCAAAGGAATAGAATAGACATTTTCCCAAAGAAGACATACAAATGACCAACAGGTACATGAGAAGGTGCTCAGCATCACGAATCATTAGGGAAACACCAATCAAAACCATAATGAGATATCACCTCACACCTCCTAGAATGGCTATTACCCCAAAAACAAGAGATATAAACTGCTGGTGAGGATGTGGAGAAAGGGGACTCCTTGTCACTGTTGAGGGGAATGTAAATTATAATGTAAAATGTAAGCGGAATACGTCTGGACATCTAATATTCAAGCATAGTGACTCCAGTTAATAATACTAAGTTGTCTATTTGAAAGTTGCTAAAGGGGTAAATCTTAAATGTTCTTACCATAACAACAATAACCAAAAGAAGTAATTATGTAAGATAAAGGATTTGTTAATTAGCCTTACTGTAGTAAACATTTCACAATTTGTACATCAAATCATCACATTGTATACTTTAAACTTACGCAATGTTATATGTCAACTTTATGTCAATAAAGCTAGAAAAAAGAATGTAAGGAAAAAGCAGTAAATCTAATTATAGAAAAAGGTAAAATGTGTGTGTCTAAATTTAACAAGCAAACAAAAATATTTGCAAAGATAAAGTTTTATTATCTTCAATATTATGAAAACGTTGGCAAATCTCTAGGATAAAGATAAACACTCAAATAAGTAAACGAACAAAGAACACAAACTGGCATTTCATAAGATGCATATAACAAACATATGTAAATATGGAACCTCACTAGTAACAAGGAAAAGAAAAAAGAGAAATAGTTTATGTCCACAAATTAGAAAAGTTATAGGTAAAATATTACTCAGCAAGTATTGAATAAACTGGGAAAATATACTACTGATGAGAGAGTAAGTTCACATAAATTTTGGCAAAAGGAATCAACATCATATTAACATGTGCACAGCTTTTCTATGTTGCATTCACTTTATTTAAAAACGTTAGTGCAGTGGTGTGATGTACGGTTGATGGGTGTGTGTGTGTGTGTGTGTGTGTGTGTGTGTGTGTGTGTGTGTTAGTTTTCCCTACCCTCTTGCTGTGGTTTGTTAACATTTGTATTTCTCTAATCAGGAGAGCATATTCCAGATGTAGATAGTTAACATCTGAAAGCCTCTTATCAGAAACCCACATGAGATCCAATTAACTTTATTTAAGATCAATGATAAAAGCTTTGCTAATTGACATAATTGAAGATAGCAATGATTATTCGCTGGTGAAATGAGTGGTGCTCAAGATATGAGTTTTACTAGAAATAATGCAGTGAGTTTTGCTCTTGCAGAACATAAGAATCTATGTTCTTGTGAGAGCAGTAGCCTATATTCTTAGGAATTGTGTCCCATGCTTATGATTGTAATCATTTCTGTGTTGCTCACTTTCCAGAGGATTTTGTTGCCTAACTCCAATTAAAATGTTAAATGAATCCTGCCCTTGCAATATTGCTGCACTGAAGCTAGTGAATCTTTCTTTCAAAGGGCTATTACAAGAGCCTGTAGGATAGAGAGCTGGTGCTTTGTTGAGCTTACAGTTTGAATGATGCTTTTTTATGCCTCCTTGCTATGTTCTTACATACACAGAATTTAGCCTTGACTCTTCTTTTATTATAATTTGTTACTTTGTTTTGAAGGTGTTTGTTGAGAATAAGACCTAGAGCTCTCACCTACCTTTAATTCTTGGAGGTAATGGTTATCTATCCAAAAGAATCTAATAATTAAGAATGAGCAAAATCACAATACCTTATTCTAAACAAATAATTAAGGGTGTGTGTAAAAGTTAACGTCAATATCTTTATCAAAAAGTTTACCATGGGAGAACATATGCAATTTAAATGTTCAACGATTGTTGGAGAATTGATTAATTTGTAGTTTATCCTGAAATGGAGTATTAAGCAGCTTTTAAAAATTAGGGCATTGCAAAGTATTCAACGATAGGAAAAAATTTCAGGGCACACTGTAAGTGAAGAAAATCATATTAAAACAGTATTTACAACATGAAAATATTTAAGAAAATCTATAATTATTCTTCTGTGAGTATAATATTGATTGTTTAGAAATATGAAAGATGTATGATTTGATGAACTCTAAATGTTTTGTAACTCTTTCATCACCAAATACCAGGGTTTACAAAAGTGTAGTCCATGAACCACATGCATCAGAATTACTTGGTTTGTTCGTAAAACGCACACATCCAAGCTCCATCCCAAACTTATCAAATCAGAATATCTTGGGGGGTGTATTAGCTAATTATCAACAAATTATATCAAAACATAGGGGCTTAAATGCACAAACATTAATTAATCAGTGTTACTGATCTTGAATCTAGGTACCTCTTAGTGAGGGTGCTTCTGACTGAAGGTGTCCCATGAAATCAAAGTCAAGCTGTTGGCCAGTGATTTAGTCATTTCACGATCTTCCTGGGACTGAAGAATCTGCTTCCAAGCTCATTCACATAGCTGTTGGTAAGCTTCAATGGATCTACTTCTAAATGAGCTCTGTCATGCCTTAGTTATCTGCCATGGGGGCCTTTCCGTAGACTAACTGAGTCCCATCATATCTGGTAATCTGAGAGAGAGGGAGGGAGAGTACCCAAGATAGAAGCCACAGTCTTTGTGTAACCTAATCTTGAAAGTGACATCCATCATTTCAGTGAATCAGTAATAGTGAATCAGTAAGTGTAGCCAACAGTTAAAAGGAAGAATTAAGGAAGGGCGTGAATACTAGAGAGCATGGATTATTGGGGACCATCTTATAAAATTTCCTAGCATGGGCTGAGACCTCAAATCTAAACTTTTAACAATATTATTAAAGGATTCATATACAAACTATTTATTTCCCAAATCCCTTTCATAGAACAAAAAATCCATTATTAGAATCTGACATTCATTTCAGCTCATGGATTGGTTTCCTCTGCATCTAGCCTTCTGCAGAGATAATTGTCTGTCTTATGTCTCATCTAAGATTATGACGTTCTTGGGCCAAGACCAGAACTCCAGTTTTCTTAGCTGCTAAAGAGATACACCTTTCACTTCACTAACCTTCCTCTCTGTTTACTCTTAACTTTATCTAGCTCTTGAAGTCATCCTTCTTTGTGAACAACTGCATGAGTTGTCATGTTGAACAATAGCAACAAAAACCCCAAAATCCACTTTGGAAATAAACACAAAATGACCGTGGTCTGTAATAAACAGAAAATTCCTATGTGATTGTAACATATAATTTGTTTGAGAAAACTGGCAGAAGACAGCCTTTGATAGTGCAAAATATAATTTTTTTTTTCCTCTCAATAATGTATTTCCAAAATGACAGCATGTAAACTGAGTATCTATAACTTGAATCACATACCATATGGACTAATGTGGCTAGCCATTTAAAGGGGATATTTGGTATAGCCATCTTCATTATTCACAGATTCCATATTTGAAAACTTGTCTACTTACTGAAATTTATTTGTAACCCCAAAGTCAGCACCTGTGGCACCTTTGTGGTCATTTGTTGACACACACAGAGCGGTGAGAAATTTAAGTTGCCCACTCTCCTAGTTGAAGTCTAAGAAGGTGATGCTCTGCTTTCCTGTTTTATTTATTAATTGTAAAGAAGTCTCCTTTTTGCAGTGTATTTGGCACATTTTTGTGCTTTTTTATTGGAGATCTTGCCGTTCAAAATGGCCTGAAGCGTAATGCCGAAGTGCTATCTTGTGTTCCAAAGGGCAAGAAGTCTGTGCTGTGCCTTAACAGAGAAAATACATGTGTCAGACAAGTTTTGTTCAGGAATGAGTTATAGTGATGCTGACTGTGAGTACGTTAATGAATCAACAATATGTATTAAATGCAATGCCTTTAAGCAGAAATGCACATAAAACAAGGTTTTTTTCTATTGATTGGTTAATGAAAATTTTGTCACCACAGGCTCACAGGAACCTAACTCTATTTCTCCTAGGAGCAATGGTTTTAGTATTCACTAATTCAGGGTTCCCAGAGACTTTATAGAGCATAACTACTGCAAACAATGAAAACCACCTGTAAATACTTTTTCAAAGCAAGGTCCTCTGAAACTTTATATTTTCATTTTGCATAAAGGATCTAATAAAATCTGGAAAAATGTGGAGGGGAGCACAGCTGATTGATTCCTAATTCCAGTTCATTATGCTTAAATTCAGTGGGAGTCTAACTGCCATGTTTATAAAAGTCTTGGCTGGGGTGTCAGGCTTCTAGTTTACTCTGGCTCTGTCAGTCTGTGTCACAACCTTCATGGCAATTAACTGTGCTTTTGTCTGCTAATTATCATTATCTCACTATGTGGCCATTATTGTTCCGATGTCCTTAGGTTGAAGCTCAAGCATCCATCAGTCACTGAAAACAACTGCACAGGAGCCGCCTTAGGGAGGCTGGTCTGAAAGTCCTTACCTGAGCTCTGTTTTATTTTACTCTATTTCAGCACTGAACACAAAACTCTTCATGACACAGTTCTTTAAAAAGTACTGCTTTATCCACTTGATTAAAGTGAATTTGAACTAGTTTTTTTTCGCGGGCCTCTCACTGTTGTGGCCTCTCCCGGTGCGGAGCACAGGCTCCGGATGCGCAGGCCCAGAGGCCATGGCTCACGGGCGCAGCCGCTCCGTGGCACGTGGGATCTTCTCGGACCGGGGCACGAACCCGTGTCCCCTGCATCAGCAGGTGACTCTCAACCACTGCGCCACCAGGGAAGCCCTGAACTAGTTTTAAAAACGGGAATAGGATACAAGTGTTGCTTCACACCTGAAGATTTATCCAGCTACCTAGTACACTAAAAATAAGCAACAACTAATTATAAAACTAAGGTATGTGTTATCTGATTGAAGCATTCTTGCTGTTGGATGACCTTTTCTTCAAGTCATTTGGAACCAAGAGGGTGGTGTTTGTGAGTTTGTTTAAATGGCACTGGATGCAAGGTATAAGAAAGTCAAATCAAATCAGATGTGTCTGAAAGAGACATATTTCTTTTCCTGTGATGCTCTTCCTTTTTCTGCCTCTTATATTAAAGCCGCTTCCACCAAATCCTCATGATGTGCGTGGAAGAAGCAACAGGAGCAGATAAATGCCCTTTGTGGAGTTTTCAGAACTGTTGCATGCTGAGTCTAACCTGATGTTGTATTCCACACATGTCTCCAAAAAGTCAAAAGCATTTTCGGCATTGATTTCCCTTAAGAGTTATCAGACTCTGTTCAGATTGGTTTAATGAGTGTAAGAGGTGACCTTGTGTCCACGTAGATACTACTGTATTAGAAGACCTAGAAGCAAAACTTCACATACGTCTGTAAATAATTACCTTGGGGGGTGAATAGGGGGTTATTGAGGGTCTCTGCTTACATGCTACCTAGGCCAATGGGCAGGAGAAATTTTTCACTGCCTTATAATGATGATTATTTGCAAAATACGTGAGCACCAGTAATTCATTCATGCACTGATACAGAGTAGGGACTCAGTGCAGTGGTATTAAACTTGCTGCTGGCAGTGTTAATTGATTCGTTTGGAACATTTCCCCCCCAGAGGATCCCAATGACAACGTCCCTGAGCAAGAAACTGACACCCAGCCAGTCCCGGATATGCGGGGACACATGTGTGAGGATGTTGTCGTCAAAATAAACCATTCTTGTCTCCTGGCAGGGGCTGGTTCTCCCAGGAACACTCCCCAATCCTGAGAGCTTTAGTGAGAAGCTTCCTTTCTTGGCAGAGATAGCAGGCAGTAAGCTTCATGTCTTTTCTGTGGGATGGAAAAGAGGGACTGGATTATTTGTTGCATTTTAAACTTGTGGCTGTTCCTCTGGGAAAAAAAAAGTTGGGGAGGTGCTGATCAAGCTTAGCATTTGATCCATGTGACCCTGTTGGTGAAAAGAAAAAACAAATGTCTCTCATCATAACACTTACTGACATTCCCTCAAGATGACCCAAATCTATCTCTCCTGATACATAATGTCTGTTTTCCCAACTACATGATGAACTATGGGCAGATTCTAAGTTTTGTTCATTTTGTTTCCCAGCCCCTGCTACAATACAATGCCCAGCATGTAACAGACAGGGAAGAAGGGTTAAAGGAAAAAATGAAAACAAAATATCTAAATGTGAAATTCAGAAACACTGTTAAGGGATTTTGTCCAAAATTTCACAGAACTTTAAAAATTGCCTCAGTTTATAGTCTCCTTGGGAGAACATGACGGCCTGCTTTATTCTTTTTTCTTTGAAATTTTGTTTTGAGTCTAAAGTACCACTTTTCCCTAAACATGTTAAGAGTATGCATGTATATGTATGAATATTTCCTGGAGAATTTCTGGCCAGGCATTTGTCGTCATATACTTTTACTGGAAAACATATATATATATATATATATATATATATAAATTGACTAGGTGCAGAAAAATAATCAATCTAAAAAAAATTAGAAGTAATGTTTCTGTCAGGAACACAAAAGCCTTCAGAGAGGAGAAACAATTCATTTTAACTAGTTATTTGCCACGTAATATATTTGCATTATCAACATTTCCATTTTGCGAAAGTGCCTCTACTAGAGAAACACACCACACAAGGAGGAGGGAAAGAGCTTAAAATTTCTTTCCAAGTTTAAGCAATCCAGAAATCTGGGAAAAACAACAACAACAAAAAACCCTCCTTTCCTTAGCATTAACTAGAGCAACAAGGAAAGCCATGGAATTTCAAGTGGTGAAAATTTTGACCACAGCAATGCCCACTACCATGTTTGAATTTGCCCACTTCCTGAACAGGAATTAAAAAAAAAAAAAAAAAA
>NW_020173397.1:4498257-4548456 GCF_003031525.2 Neophocaena asiaeorientalis asiaeorientalis | reverse complement strand
AAAAAAAAAAAAAAAAAAACCAAAAAAACAGTGTGAACTAACAAGGCAGCTGCATATATTCGTAGGAGTTGGATGTTTGCTTACTACAGTAGCTTAAAAATAGTTTTCCAGTGAACGTCTTCTCCCCATAATGGAGATGTCAGGGTAGGTTTACATGATCGTGTAAATGGTCAGAAGTTGTTTATGTAGCTCTGAATTGCTGAGCGACGCTCAGGAAGACCAGGGTTCAGCAAACGCTGGGGCTTTTTCCCTGGGAGAGGAACCCGGCCTCTCTTGGGATTTCTGGACATGCATTCCAGATGAGTTCGAATCGGCTGGCTTTCCTCTGCCTGTCAGACTCACTTTTCACAGCGTTGTTGAGGGGCTGGACATCGCTGCCCATCTCTACGGTTACACTGAGGTTTGGAGTTGGGGTGAAAAGAGCCATTTCTGCGAGAAAACAGTAGATGCATACTATAGAATGACCATGGTAACGTCACTGTGCAAAGCACGTTTCTGAATAACAAAGCTTTCAATGTGCCCGCACACACCGCAAATGGATCCTCGGACCTATTTCATGGCAACCGTTTCCTCTTACACACACACACACACACACACACACACACACACATTCCGGCTTGAAAGCCCCCTCATATGGGTGAGACTCCAGGCCGGTAACGCTGCCTGTCTGGCCAATGTCCTCCCCCTAAAGACAGGTAGATAAAACCTTTCAAAAGCCCCCTCTTCCGGCTTCTCAAGTTTAGGGTCCACCCCCCCCCCCCCCGCCGCTCCCCGCCAGTCCTCCTGAACTCGGCAACTCTCAGCCCCAAAGCAGAAGTGCTTCTCTGGCCAGGACGCCTTAATGAGGTACCGCGTCTCCCAGAGGCCAGAGGTTTGCGTACCGAACCAGGTCGCGCCTCCTTGCGCCCCGCCCCGCCCCCTCCCCCCCTCGGGTTGCAAAGGAAAGCGGCATCGCTTCGGTTTGTTCCCCATCGCTAAGCTGCGCATCCTCTACACGCCTGCTCAGTAACCGGCTTGATGGTCTTCGGTGCCTGGGATTCAGGCTAGCTGCCCTTTCACAGCTCTGCTCGCGGGCACCAGGGCTCTTCTCCCGCCGACAGGGCTGGGCAGGTGCAGCCCCCCGGGCGCGCGCCTCCGCCGGCCGCGCACTGAGCATGCTCAGCTCGGCTGCGCACCGGCTCCCGCCCTCCCCGCGCCTCTAGTATCCGTCACGCGTCTCACCCTCCTCGACGCTGAGGCGCCGGCAGCCGGAACTCCGTCGCGCCGGGCTTTTTGAGCAGCCGCGAGCGTGAGGAGGGAGGGGAGCGCGGCACCAGACATAGCACCGGCTTCAGCACCAGGATTGGTCGCAAGTAGGAAGCTTTCGCCGCTACACTGGGACCGTCGGGCTGTGCCGGCGCCGCACCCGAAGCGATAGCGGTCTCCGCGCTCAGGTGCTCAGGTAAGTGAGGCGCGAGCTGACGGGCTCCGCTCCAGACCGGGTGCGTGCTGCCCCGGGCACCCCGGCTCTCGGATTCGGAGAAAGAGCATGGTTCTCGGAGGCTGCAAGGTGGAGAAGGTCTCTTCGGGGCTCCCCCTCCTGCCGGGCTGGAGAGGGGCTGTGGGCCAAACCGCCTTGAGCCCGGTTACCCTGCGGGGTCGGGGCAGCGGACGCCGCGCGCCCTGAATCCGGAGGAGGCAGGGCACCGAGGGCGCCGCCGTCCCCCCACGGCAACCCTTCTTTTTAGTCAGAAAATAAGTTTGTTGCGCAGCGAGGCAGCCGCAAAACAAGGAGCCCAGAGCCCGTAATGCTTCGGGAACCCTTAAAATCAGTTCCTCCGGCGGGTTCAGGCTGTAGCCCCCTCTCCGTGCGCCTTCGGCCCCGGAGCACGGTTCTTGGCAAGAGAGTTTCCCTCTGATGTTGTTACCCCGGGCTCCGAGGGCCCAGCTGCAGCCCACGGTAGACGAAGGCGAACTTGGACTGAGGTTTGAAGGGACTAAAAGATCAGGATCCCGTACCGTAGCCATGGTGGAAGAAGCCGTGTTAGAACAGACACTGATTTTCGGGGACGCGCACTGTGTGCCAGACCCAGTGCTAAGCGCTTGGGGGTGCAGCGGCGAACCACATCCACCAGGTCCCCGCTTTTGTGGCACGTACCTGGTGTACCCACGCGCTGCCGACGGAGCTTGTGGGGAGTAGCGTTAATTTTTCAGCAACTTAGGAGGGATTTGCAGTTTCTTTTGAAAGGCCAAGGCAACAACCTAGTCTCCCTTCCGTACCCAGACATCAGCGAGATGTGCGCCGGGCACCCCGTAGACACCAACGGGTTCGCTCTCCTTCTGGAAAGGAGGGCTCAAAACCTGCGTGCATTTCTTCTCAGTGTGCTTCGCGTATTTATATATTTTTTGTTTATGAAAGGTGTGGAGGTGAGGGTTAGGAGGACGTGGGCTCCTGAATCTCTCAGAGCCACTCAGGGCGTCTGATGCATGGGAACATTCTGCAGCACAGCGGAGCTCCTGAAAGGAGGCGGCTTCGTGCAACGCGAAGATTGGGAGGTTGGGTCGTTGGCTGGGGTCTACAGATTTGGAGCGAAGAGGCTTGCGGAGGTGTTCTAGGGCCAATCAGTGTGACAGATCACCTTGGGTGGGTGGTCTGCGTGAAGGTGGGGTTGGATCTTGGGGTGTGTTGGAGGGTTCTTTGCAGGGAGGAGCTCCTGGGAGGAATGCTCGGCTCGTGGAACTTTTTCTAGTTTTCCTACCGGAATCAACATAGGGGCGGGGACATATTTGTCAGTCTTTTAATTGCTGGGGAAGCTCCTGCAGTTTATTGTGAAGAGAACTGGGTATTTCAAGGAATAATTCCACATAGCTGATTTGTTTGGACACTTACAATAGTAATTTGGAATGTGCTTTTATTTTTGTATTTTGAAGTTTATGGTTTATGTCCTTTAGGGAGAAGGGCAAGAGCATGAAGACTGTAGATTTCCATCCAGGCAGGTCCACGCAGTAGCACTGCCAGTCGGACTGATTAGCAAGTTTGTTTTCTCTGTGTCTGCCCAAGTGGGTGAAAAAGAACGTTGTGTCATGGAGGCAGGCACGTTGAGGTAGTTTTCCCAGCGTTGATGAGAAAACTCACATTTCACCCATAACTTTATTCTTGCTATCTTCATGTTGATTTCACTCAAGACTTGTGTGAATCAACACAAGAGGTGGTGAGAGTATAAGATTGATAAGGATCAAAAACAAGTTCCATGGGAATGCTGTTTTTTGCCACTTTATAAATTGCCATTGATTTTATTTGTTTGTTTAAACTGACTTCCACTGCTCTGGATTGATGAGGAGGGATCGTGATGGTAAGCCCCATGATTATTTTCCAGTCTGGACCCTGCAAGTTTGCTGGCTAGTATGAAAAACTGACCTTTTAAAATTAGGGGCTAAGACTATAGGAGACGCAACCTGCTGTTTAAGGGTGCAGGTCAGAGCCACCTGGAAATTACAATGGAGGCAAGTCTTCTTATTCGCAGCCTTTATACAAACACTTTTCATTTCCTTTAACCTGGGGGACTTTGTCTCCTCCAGTCAGTTTGCTGCCTCTTTCCCTAGTCATTTCATATTGGGAGGTCATTAAGGGTGGATAGAGAACAAGCCTTTCAAATAAAGTTGGCTTTTTTTTGTTTTTAAATCATCCACTTATTTTACCTAGTGCTCTCTCCTTTTTAGTCAGAAGTAGGTCTTCGAATTTTCTTCCCTTTAAGCACTAAATATTTTAACTAGATTTTTTTTTTTCTTTTTCTGAAAGATACACAGAACATCTGTTACTTCAAGTTAGGTCTTAAAAAAATAAAGGTAACCTGGACAATTAAACTTCTCAAAAGAAAACTCCCCTTTATAATTCTGACTCTTTTCCCAAGTTTATATGATCATGGTTTTAACCTGTTTGATTCTTCTTTGTTTTATTTGAAGACATAGACATAATATACATTAGTTTCAGTGTTTCTTTTTATAAAAAGAACTTAATCTTTTATGAAACATGCTTTTATATGATTTTAATTGAATTAATCTATTTCACAGGGTAAGCTAAGAGATGTCTGTATACACAGATGTGGCGAGTTTTGTTGTTTTCATTTCCCATAGCACAGTGTTTTAAGTCTGGTGAAGGAAACCAGATTTATCAACTTAGACTTATTGATCTTCATATTTTTAAAATTATGTACTATCAGAAGAAAATTTGACCGTGCAGCACTAAAAGTTATTTATAAATTACACACATGTACTGTTATGTTGATATACTACTTATAAAACATACCCAGAAAGAAACTAAAGGATAAGTTAAGCAAAAATCATGAAACAGAAGTTCTAATATTCTTTTTCTGTATCCCAGTGGATTGTTTTGTACAACCCCTAGGGTGTACGCCCAGCTTTGGAGATCACTGATGGATTGGTGTTTTTTACCTTTCTCTCCTTATCTGTGGCTCTCTCATTTATCATCTCTGATACTGTAGCCACTTGCAAAACTGCTAGGAATCTGTGTCTCCTGTAACAGATGAGTTAGGAACACTTGTTTCTCTGTCATGGACTCATAGGTAGATGAAATGAGGCATAAGAGATGAATGTGATCTAGGGGTCTTCCTAGATCTCCCAAGTTGGATATACAGATGAAAAAAAAATATGAAGTTTTCATTGAAAGGCTAAAATTCCAGTGGTCAGAAAGTGAGGAAACTAAGGAGTAAATGAGTGAGGGAAGGAAGGATACTTTTTGTGTTACAGTATTTACTGTATGGAGGGTAGAAAGCCCAATTACCTTGGAGCAGATTAACCTGGACCTAAATGTGGCCCTACCACTTATTACGTTCATGATATTGGACAAGATAGTTCCATAACTTCTGTGAGCCTCTGTTTCCTTAGCTATAAAATTGGAATGACATCTATTTCAAAGCAGTGTGGTAGATATTATACATAGGAGTATAGGTGTAGAGCTTGGCTGTATTAGATTGGGTAGGTTAAAAGCTATAACAGATGAATCGAAACAAAGTGTACTGCCTCAGATGCAACAAATGTATTTCTCATTCATGTAAAGTTTCATAATGCATGATCCTGGCAGCACTCCTCCAAGGTGTGATTTGAAGATCCAGCCTTCATGCATTCTGTGTCCCTGCCACCTTTGGCAGGTTCACTGTGTTCATCTGCATCAAGCCGTTGGAAGGAGAAAGACTTGCAGGGTGTTAACTGCCCAGATGTGGAAGTCATACATATCACTTTTGCTTTCATTTCATTGGCCAGAACTCAGTTATATATGTGTGTATCTTACTATAAGGGAGTCTGGGAAATGTAGTTTAGCTGTGTTTTCAGGAAGGAGAAAAAAGGCTTGGGGAAATAGCCATCATTGTCTGACATTCTATTATTGTATGTGATATTTCCTCCATGTTCAATAAATGCTACTTCTCTTTTCTCCCCTCACCCCCACCCCAATCCCTGGTTTTCTTGGCAGAAAAACTAGAACAGATATAAGAAAAAATGATAGAAAGAACTAATACATGCATAGTGTTTACTATTTTTGAGGTACTTTTATAAGCACTTTGCCCCCCTAGATAGGAATTATTATTGTGTCTATTGTATAGATGAGGTAAATTAGGCTAAGAGAAATTACATCAATTGCCCGACATAGCCAGCAAGTGGCAGAGCTGGGATTTGAACCAAGTTGTACGGCTCTAGAATTACTTTTCCTAGCAGTTTCACTATACTAGTTTTTTGTTCTTGCTGCAACATTTTTCTTATTGTAGCCATTGGACCACCTTTTCTTTTCATTTATTTAAAAAAGTTGGAGGAGAATTTAAAAATCCTAAAGAAGATAAAAGATTGCATCTAGTCTGAAATATACTGGAGCAGAATTAAATGTGATATTGGTTTATCTTGAATACCTACCAGAATCGGGAGCAGATAGTTAAAGGAAGACCACCTTCCACACCAACTAAATGCTTTCTCATTTCTGATAAACATATTGCCAGGGTTTCTTCCTTGAATTTTAACCTTCTTTTTAAGCTTTCATTTTGGAAATCCTGGGCTACCACTTTTTCTTTTTTAATTTTTTTTTTTTTTTCTGCATCGGCAGGCGGACCCGCAACCACTGCACCACCAGGGAACCTGGGCTACCACTTTTATGCTGCAGTATGTGAAGATAAACTCCTGTTCATCTGTTAGCCCAAGCAAATATCCTTTCTGGTAATTTCACAACTAAAGCATTCTCTCCTCACCTTCCCTTTGATCAA
This sequence comes from Neophocaena asiaeorientalis asiaeorientalis, assembly GCF_003031525.2. Lineage (NCBI taxonomy): Eukaryota > Metazoa > Chordata > Mammalia > Artiodactyla > Phocoenidae > Neophocaena > Neophocaena asiaeorientalis. The sequence continues at coordinate 4,542,211 of NW_020173397.1, read as the reverse complement.
AGGCATTGCTGTTCATCAACATCCCCAAGTCCCAAGAAGGCTCCTCCTGTTCGCTCAGCTTTGCAAAACGGTTTCAGTATTTCCTGCATGACTGAAGGGACCGCTAGCTATTATCCTGGTATCCTCTGAACAAAGTGACCCTCTTGTTGTTCTCATCCTGTTGTCCCACTTCCATTAGAGAATCTGCCTCATCTCATCTTTCCTATGCATTTGTCTTTTACAAAAACATCTAGTACAGTTTTGGTTTCCAGTGGCCCCAGTGGAAATGTGAGGTGGTCACAGTGAGAGCGGACGTTTTGCCAGGACACTTCATACTTCCTCATTAACTCATTTTTTTCTTCTTGTTCAGTATGTATTTGTGGCATCTTCACAATTAATTAATGAGAAGACACACATCTTCCCACCACGTAGGGAGGCAGATGTACTGTAAACTTATCAATCAGCTCTCAAAAGCCCATGTTCATTTCCTTCTAACTTTCCCTGAACCACTTGTCCTCAGAAATTTGTTTTATTTTGCTCTTTTTCCACTAAATTTGTCTCCCTTCCAGTATCCCTCACATCCATGCCATTTGTATGTGTGTGTGTTTTCAAGCCCCTTCTTGTGATTTAATGGTGTTAGACAGATGGAGAGGTTTTCTCTCATGTTTTTAGACTCCCAAAGAGCTGAGTCCCACAAGGCCTTGTGAAAAGCTAATTCTATCTGTTGTAACAGATAAACTAAATTTTCAGTGACTTGAAAAATCTTTATACTTCTTGCTCATGTGCAGTGCTCACAGCACAGGAGTGGCTTTGCATGGAGTCATTCAAGGAATCAGGTCCCTCCTCCTTTTGTGGCTTTGTCCTCTGCTGAGTCCCCACAGTCCTCTTTGTTCAGACAAGGTGTACGGCGTTTGAGGAGAGAAGTATCCTGACAGGTTTCAGAGGAACTTGTTTTAGGCTCAAGCCTGGGAACGGTTATCATGGCTCCTGCCCACATTCCACTGGGCAAAACTCAGTCACTTGGCCATTGTTTACATTGCCTCTCTGTCTGGTCTACCCTTGCTGTCTTTTCCCACCATGTCTACTATATTTTGCACGAGGCTCAACTCAAATGTCACTCTGTTAAGCCTCTTTTTTTTTTGTTTCTTTCGGTATGTGGGCCTCTCACTGTTGTGGCCTCTCCCGTTGCGGAGCACAGGCTCCGGACACGCAGGCTCAGCGGCCATGGCTCACGGGCCCAACTGCTCCGCGGCATGTGGGATCTTCCCGGACCAGGGCACGAACCCGTGTCCCCTGCATCGGCAGGCGGACTCTCAACCACTGCGCCACCAGGGAAGCCCTGTTAAGGCTCTTTTGATACTCCTGAGGAGTAAAGAATGGCTCCTTTCTCTGTACATATTCCTATTGTGTTGTTTTTCATGCCACTTGTATAATACCTGTCATGAAAGTGACCAGCTCTCCCAGTTATCCCAAGACTGAGAGGTCCCCAGTGTGCTGGACATTCATTGTTTGTTTGTTTTTTCTAGTTCATCTATTTTATTTTTAGAATATATTTGTCTTTTTTTTTTTTTTAACTGAAGTATAGTTGATTTACAATGTCATGCCAATCTTTGTTGTACAGCAGAGTGACTCAGTTATATGCATATGTACACCCTTTTAAAAAAATTATTCTTTCCATTATGGTTTATCACAGGATATTGAATATAGTTCCCTGTGCTGTACCTTAGGATCTTGTTGTTTATCCATTCTAAATGTAATACTTTGCATCTACCAACCCCAAATCCCCAGTCCATCCCTCCCCCTCCCCTTCCCCCTTGGCAACCAGAAGTCTCTTCTCTATGGACATTCATTGTTAAAATCAGGAAAGTCCTGGGCAAATTGGGACAAGTTCATTACCATACCTACTACCTTGTAAAGTTACTTCACGTGTCACTCAGTACCATGTGAGTTTCTTGAGACAGTGGATAAGAGCTTGAAATTCGGAGACAGATTTCTTACCAGTCCTGAGTCCATTATGTACTAGATGTATGTGTGTGATAGCAAATTACCAACCTTTCTAGATTTCTGTTTCATCAGCTGTATGATGGGATAACGTGCATTTTGTAGGCTTGTTCAGATATTTAAAAGAGATGGTAAATTAACTCACTGAGTGTATTGATGGACATATCCATAAATTTGGGTAGTACCTAAAGGTGCAGGAGTTTGTGAAGACTGTGTGGAGTACTGCATGCAAAGTACTTAGTACATCCTAGTACTTAATACTAGTACCCAGCACTTAGAAAAGCCTAGTACGCTTCTAGTAAACAGTTTTTAATTGACTAATCTTACTTATATTGGAGTATCTCTTGCATAAAACATGATAGGCACCAAAAGGACAATTAAACTCAATATACGTGTTCATGGAGCATTAATGGTATTACAGGAGTTTGGGATAAGGGGAGCAAACAAGTCAGTGAGAGTGGTTAGGAAATATTTGGCAAAGATCTTCTGATGTTTGAAACTTGAAAAAGCAAGAGTTGGCTGCAAGATTAGTTTTTTGTTTTGACAGAGTTTTATTTTTCTTTCTTATTTAAAGCCAGAATCAATAAGTTTCATGGTTTGGAAAGTGAAAATATTTTCCATATTTAGGCAAGGTCAGTTTCAGCTCAGTGATGCATTTCTGGGAAGGGAATTTGGTAATGAGAAAGTGAGGGTTAGGATGGCAGCACTCCTGATTCCACAGTGAATTTGAGGTTCTAAGAAAGGTATCCAGAAGTCTCCTTTGTTTTTACTACAATAAAATAGCTTTTCCACCTTTGGGCTAAACTTTTGTGTATAAAGTACTTTATACCGTGCACACTTGCACTAGTATAACTTTGATAATTCGTGTTTCCCTTTCACTTTTAGGTTTGTCATGGAAATTTCTAATGAGGACAGGTGTTAACCAGTGTGCTTATGCTGAAATGGGTCCCATTTGGAGGAGAAAAAAATAAAACAAATAAAAAATGACGTGACTCAAATCCCCTATAGGGCTTGATTCTAGGCACACTGCCATCATTTTGAGTTGTACAAATTTATATTGTCATCTGTATTATGATTGCTCTTCAGCTAGCAAATATAAATGTGGATGTTTTTTTCTTTAGTGACCCATTTGATTAGCTATTAGCTAGCTATTGATTCTAGACTCCATGCAGATCAGTGAATTAATTGGGAGTCCAAGCAACACTTTTACACTATTTAATCAGGTGAATGACACCCTTAAAGAGAGAATATTTACTTAAGTCATGTTTCTAATTCCTAGTAAAAATTATAGCAAGAATATGGTTATCTAGAATTCTTGGAATTAAGTAATGGTAAATAGAGGTTTGTCTCTAGTCTAACAATAGTGGTTTTAAAAAAATGGAAATCCATGTAAAGCTATATTACTTTCCCCTTTAAACAGGCAGCTAAATATGATTTACTCCTTGACACAGATAACTGTGATGAACATAGTCTAGTAGTTTAGACTAGAACATTGATTGGCCTTTGAATCAGATCCACCTGGATTTGTTCTGTCACCAGCTGTGTGATCTTGAACATGTTCTTAACCCTTACAAGGCACTTTCAAAAATCTGTAAATTGAAGTTGGTCATGCCTACCTTGCAGAGAGGCTGTGAACATTAAATGACGTGAGTTTAATACTTTTGTACAGCGCACACAATACATTCTAAGCACTAAGCAAATTAGCCCTATACTATACTCTTGGCAGTTTATATAGAACACGGTACATACAGCTGCTTTCTATATTTGTTGAGACAATGAATGTTATACCAGACTGTGCAACAGGATCCCCTCAGGTGCTGGTGAAACATAAGTCCCTATGCCGGGTGACCTCTGTCTGCTTTTCTCTGCCTTTCAGGTGGTCACATATGATTCCTTGCTTTGGTGAGCTAGCCACTTCTATTTACTTTTTCTTGTCATTTGTGCAGTAGAAGAAATCAAATATACAAGCCATTCAAACTATATTTAATGGTTTGAATAGTTCTGAATGAGGCTCTGAAGGGCTCTTCCCTCCCCCCCTTCTTGTGAGAGAACAGTACGGATATTTCATATCCATTTTTTTCTTTTTTAAAATTTTTATTAAGGAATGGTTGATTTACAAGGTTGCGCTAGTTTCAGGTGTACAGCAAAGTGAATCTGTAATACATATAGATATATCCACTCTTTTTCCCATATAGGTCGTTACAGAGTATTGAGTAAAGTTCCCTGTGCTCTACAGTAGCTTCTTATTAGTTATCTATTTTATATATAGTAGTGTGTATGTGTCATATCCATTTTCACTCTTCTCAGCTTCCCCTTCCTCTGCTTCCTGACTGGGGTACTGAGAGGTACAGTAGAAACAGAAAATAACTTTCTTTGATAATATTGTCCCATGTATTTGTGATATGCTTTGCAGCAGCAGCCTGTTTGTGAAGATTTCTGTGTTACAGTTGTGGAAGGTTGGCTAGCTTGCCTGTGGTACTATAGACTTCATTCAAAAGTCTGTACTCTGAGTACATGATCTTTACTGTATAAAAAAGTTCCTTTTATTTTCTTTAGCACATTTCAAGTTCTCATTTACCATTTACTAGAACCTATCTAAAAATTCCTAGTCTGTTCGCTTTATTTTCTTTCTTGAACCTAATGGTCAGAATTGGAGACATTGCAACAATTCTAGATACTGTTAAGGTGGTGGTAAGGTATGTATGTGCTCTGTGTAACACGGGTTTATTGTGAATTCGTATTTCCATGAACTCTACTCAATTCTTTTATTAGTAACAATTTACAAGTATATTGTAATTTATATTTTGTGTTGTAACTGAAATTAGTACTTTTCTTTTAGACATTACTATTATTCAAAGCAGCAGTCTTCTTCTGAATTAATGAGCTTTTACAAATTTTAGTAATTTTCTTATAATGTAGCTCCTTAAATCAATATATTAAGATTAATGCTTAAGAAAAGGGACATAATGTAATACAGTCCCCATAATAATGAGTTCCATGTTTTAGGTTGGGATTCAGTCTCCACAGATGGAAACACTGTGTTATGTGATGTAAAAGAAAGATAGTAGGTAGACTTGGTGATTGAAAACAATTTGATGATTCAAATTCTGGCTCTACCACTTGTATATTTGTAAGATTAGACCAAATTATTTAACACCCCTCAGGTTCATTTTTCTTATCTGTGTAATGTGGGTATTCTTGTAGGGTTGTGAAGACTGAAATGAGCTAATGCTATATACACATAGCCTGGTGCCAGGCACGTAATTAGATGATCCCTAAAAATGTTGAGTTTATCATTATGATCTTATTCTTCTCATACAGTTATTCAATATGATATCTATGTTGATGAAATATGTGAAAGTTATGATTTACAAATTTGAAATGTTATTCTTTTAAAATACTCAATAAAGTGATGTATGTTTGTTCCTGTGTCTTTATCCATGTATAGACAATGTGATCTCTCTTGGCTGCATAGAAACAGGAGAAGGCATCCTTTCCATGGCACGTTGTTTTATGGTTGACCATTACAGAGAGCCACTGTATCAGGACTGAGATGCGATTAGCACTGTTTGAGATTTCATTTTGGAGAAATGGTTTTGGCTATGGTCAAGAGTCTTATTTATTATGAAGAATGAATTACTGAATGGACTCTCATCTGTATTCTTTCCACTTCAGTTATAGCCCATATTACCATGCTGCAAAAAGAAATGCTGACATGTGACAGAGTAGAAATATAAAAATGTTTCCAGTTGCTCTCAGTCAAATGTGATTGAAAGTTTTAAAAAGGTTTATACAATTTTTAGAAGTGTGTGATACTGGCAGTATTGGGGAATGACTTTCTGTTTACTTGGGAGAATTATCAGTCTACATAGTCTCTTTATGGGTGCTTTGAATTTCAAAAGGTAGCAAGCATAACAGTAATGACTGGTATAATATGCTTGCAATGAAGGAGTTTTACATATTTGAAGAGAAACAAGCTAATGTTATTTTATTTTCCATGTGTTTGTATATAATGAAATATTTTTAGTAATTTTATTTTGAATGCTTCTCTACTTCCTCCTTGTTTGTAGGTTTACTGTGTAAACCTACAAACTGTGTTTTTGGAATTCAAAACTACTTATATATTGTTTTATTTATAGTTCATCATTTAACCTCATTACTTAGATATTTTAATTACCTTTATATTTGTTTCTATAATTTCTAACACATACAGTGAGAACTTACTGTTTTTCTTTGTGTTTTACATCCCTCCCCACCCACTATCTACTAAGCTAACTCACATCCGGATCTTAATTCATTGACAGACTTCCATCTATTAATTTATAACCTATAGAATCTAAGTTTGGGGCTTTGTATGGAAATTGGCTTGACTGCAGGCTTCTAATCATTCATGCCCTGGTGTTCTCTGCTGTTAGATTATTTCCCAAATGAACTATGTATCACAGTTTTTAGGTGATTCTTTGGAGCACCAGACCAAGTGTTCATGAATGTCCTGAAGTATACATTTTCAGAGGAAACGGTGGTAGAATTCCTGCCATTTCTGGCTTCTTGGGCTTTCAGATGTTAGAAAAAGCTACAGAAACATAATTACACTGCTGGATTTCACCACTTGCAATTATTTGAATTACCTGGAGTGAGTAACTGAAGGGGTGGAGGGGCTGTTTCTCTTATATCTGAAAATAATATAATGAATTGTCCATCATTAGGGATTATTTGAGTTTGCTATTGATCCTTGATGTTGTGTACCCTACTTCTCATTGACTAAGAACATCCGTTTTAGCGAGACCTAGGTATACAGGGTAGGTATACGGTGTGTAGTTCCGAACAGAATATCATTCCTATGGGTAATTTGCCCAAGACCTTACTGTCATTGTAGTCCATAGATGAGTATTTCATGGGAGTCTGTGCAAAATGCAGAACTTTGGCCCCCACACCACACCTTCTGTATCAGAATCTTCATTTTCTTATGTGATTTGTGTTCACATTAAAGATTGATAGGCGTTGATTTACCTCATATTCTTTTTAAAAATAATAATTTTCTTATTTACTTTACTTAAAAAAAAAATTATTTATGGCCACACCATGCAGCTTGCAGGATCTTAGTTCCCTGACCAGGGATTGAACCCACACCCTCAGCAGTGAAAGCACCGAGTCCTAACCACTGGACCACCAGGGAATTAAGATTTACATCATATTCTTAACTAACTGAACCAACTGCTTCCCTGCTGCTAGTTATAAGTGTCAAACATGTACTCAACATGCTTAATTATGTATTAAGGACCCAATACTGCAGGATTAAAGATAGGTACAGTAGGCTAGTAGTGCTTGGCCAAAGGATGATCAGAATCTAGATGGGTAGATAAAATATATAGATATGTAACTCACATCCATTGTAGCTAAAATCAGAAATTCAGGTAGAATATGGTCAACGTGAAGGGAATAGACAATGCTTTAGAAATCATTGTAGGGAAGTGGTTTTCTTTCTTGGAAACATGTTCTCATCATGTTCTTCTTGAAGCTCTTAGCAGTAGAGTATCTCAAGCCATTTTTGCTTATGTTGAGGTCAGGATCTCGAGTACAATATCTACCATCTTACCCATCATTGTAATTGATCAAGCTTTAGTGAGTTCTTACATAGCCTATATATATATATATACATATATATATATATATATATACCCACATACACACACATATATGTATATGTGTGTGTGTGTATGCAGAGACACGTATAATGTGCTTTCAAGGAGCTATTTGCTTGGTGTGAAAAGACAACTCAGATTACAATGTGATGTGGAATATTGTGGTGGCAGTTGCAAAGAGATTATGGGGAAGAATTGATAATTGAGTTAAAGTGAAAAGATGGACAGAATTTGCAGGTTGGGTTTAGAAAGTACACTTAAGAAAAAGGATATAGTGTGTACAGTGGCACGAGGTCATGAGAGAAATAACGTGTTCAGGGAATGGCAAAGAGCTGAGTGTGAGTGGACCTTAGGGATGTAGGAGGGTGGCGGCAGGATCTTCACCTTATACAAATGCATAGACCAGAATGTGAACGATGCCCCAAGAGTTGGGCAAAGAACAAACAAAGATAGTGTGATTAGTGCATCATAGAATTGTATGAAGTAGCATCTTTGTGGAATAAGAGAAAACTGAGCTGTATCCTATAGGCCATAGAAAGCCATTACACGATTTTAAAGGGCTGGAATGACGTCAGATTGCTAAATTTGAAAAATTCATCCAAATTTAATGTGGAAATCTGAATGATGGGTTGGGGGTGGTGTGTTGAGTGGCATCTGTAACCTGTCTAAGCTTTTAGATGTGTGCCTGACCTATGAATATTTCTTATTTCCTATTTTCTGATCATGTTAATTATGTAAGATTACAGTAAACTGGGTACAAATGTCCATTCACATTTTATTTATATAAAATAGTTATACTTGTTTAATGTATTTCATATTTAAATCCAGTATACATAGGGATTAGTAAGTAATTTGGGATTTAAATTAGAAAACTAAGAAAGTGAGCAAACAGCAACTGTTCTTAAACATATAATGGAAAAAAAAGCATTACACAAGGTAATTAAATGCTTTTATATTGTAGCATGAGATTTGTCTTCTGGCAGTAGGTTTCCAAATATACAATTTCAATTGAGTACAAGACACTTTTTTTTTCCGTTTAAAAACATTTTATTTGAGATGTCGGAGGTTTACATGGCAAGGTATCCAGTGCCCATCTGCTATCCCCCCATATTTTTTGGCTTCATTCCATATTGCTCTCCCGTGGCTATGGTACATTCCTTTGCTAATAACATTTGCTGTCCTTAGACATTGTTAAAGGGGAACTAATGCTGTTTGACAACATTTCAAGTAGTAGCCATTGATACTGGATATTTTAAAAATTTAATTCACCAGAACAAGCTTACTTTCCTATGAGTAAAATCACTTCCACTGTATGTGGTCTTGTAGGTTGATAAATCCAGAGCCCACCCTCCCATTAAGAAGTGGTCCAGGACGTCTTTCTTCAGCTAGCCCTTCCTCCGTCCCAGTATATGAAAGGTGCAGGCATATGACCAGCACCTCTGAATGCATGGATTATCAGATCCTCTCTCCTCATAGGTAGAATCATGATCTCAGTAACACAAGGATGAAGAAAGAGTTGGAGCGGTTATTCTTTGTACTGTGTCAGTGTCCTGGCCAGACTGCCCAGTGGTATCTGCTCCTGGGGAATTTGAGAGCTGTTTGATTCCCACGTTCTCTCTTTATCTTATGATCTCCTTATATCCTTTTTACAGAGTATCTTCTTCCCTAGGTTCTCAGAGGTCACTATTCTTGCTTGCAACCCAAGGACTGTAAAGAGTTTCTCCTAGTATTTGGAAATGTTTGGAGGTGCTTCTTATTTGCGACATGCCTTATAGTGTTATGCTCTCATCTTTCTGTCAAGAACTTCTGAAGCACAGACACAAAGGTTATTTTTTCAGGGTGCACTACTCATTAGTTTGAGGCTTCTCCAGGAATTTGGAAAAGTCATCCCCTTGGAGAGCCTATGGCATTTTCTTCAGTTTATGGTAACTACTCTCATGCCGATGTTCTGCAGGATGGGGAAGTTGGCTGGGAATTCGGTGTGTAAATCCCCCTGCCTATCTCTGGCTTTCAGTTTTGGGTGAGTGTTTTTTTTCAGAAGGAGTTCTAACATCTCATACAACTGCAGATGCCAAGGTGTTTCTTAATAAGCTTGTTCTTCTCTGAATAGTTCATATCAGCCAGTACTTTCTGATGTTTGATAAAATCAGCAGCTGAAAGTTCCCTTCTTGGTCTAGTCAGTGCTTAATGTCTTTTGTGCAAATGTGTTTCTGGAGGCTCTGTTATCACAGTAAGGAGCTAAAGCATAGATTTGTGGGCGTACCTTGCAAACTTGTCGTTAACTCTGGGAACCAGGGCTCTTGGTATTTATGGGCTGAGACTTAGTCTTTGTCCAGTGTGCCTTATAGGAGTCTGAGCATAAAAGTCTCTGAGTGTAACTTGGGCCTGGTGTTCATAATTGAGTTGCACCCCAGGCCTGATGATCTTCTAATACTCTTTCATATGTAGTCATGCACCACTAAACTCTTATTGTTCTTCTGTTAGAAGCAAGGCATTGCAGGAGGCCTAGTGTCAGATATAAAGACCCATTCCCTGCCTTCAACTTGGAAGTGGAAGAGGAGGCCATGATTATGGGAGTGAATATAAAGTCTCTGGGGTAATTGCTACAAAAAAATGTGATCCTCAGAAAAACCTGGCACTTTAGAAGGAAGTAAAGATTCATAGCCCCACTCCAGAGGTACTGAATAAGAGTCCCTGGAGATGAGGTTTAGGTTACTGTATTTTGGATATGCTCCCCATGTGATTCTGACGTTCAGCCAGGTTTAGGAAGTAGAGCATGTTCTGCAGAACACAAATTCTTCAAGGTATAAATAAGATTCCCTTTAAAAAAAATCTCAGCAGGACCGACCTTAGGAAATTCTGGATTTTAAATAGGTTTTCTTACATTAGAATTTCTCAGCATCTTTATGTGCCTTGTGAAAATACGTTTCTGAAATTTACTTGACTAAGGTCTTTCAGGCTGCTGTAACAGAGTACCATAGACTGGGTGGCTTATAAGACAACAGAAGTTTATTTCTTACAGTTATGAAGGCTGGGAAGTCCAAGATCAAAGTGCCAGCATATTCAGTGTCTGGTGAGGCCCACTTTCTGGTTCTTAAATAGCCATCTTCTCACTGTAACCGAACATGAAAGAAGGAGCAAGAGAGCTCTCTGGGGTGTTTTTATAAAGACACTAATCCCATTTGTAATGGTTCTGCCTTCATAACCTAATTACCTGCCAGAGTCCCAACCTCCAAATACCATCACATTGGGAATTAGGTTTCAATATATGGATTTTGAAGGGACATACACATTCAGTCTATAGGAACTGGAAAACAACCTCCCCCCCAGTGCAAAGATGGTCTACGAAACATCTAGTGCAGTGGCTCTCAGCCATGGCAGTGCATTAGAATCATTTGGTTTAGTTGGTTTGTGGTGAAGGTGGGTTCTGGGTAATATAATTTTTTAAAGCTTCCCAGATGACTTTATTAAATGCAGCAGGGTTGAAGACCATAGATATTGTGGTATATTCTTTGGAATACGTGTTGGGACATTTAGTCCTAGTATGTGTTCCTTATCACCCAGGTTATTTTGTTTCACATCTGTCAGGTAGTTTTACTCAATTTATATGTCTCATGTCATATTTTTTAGAGTAGGTTTTCAAATGTCTTTTTTTGTGATTATGATAGAAACTTCTTTTTAGGAGTTGGAGTCCTTGGAGACATTCTACGAGAAAAAAATATATATACATGAGCTTCCTAAGTAAATTTTAATCAGAATGAGTAATGTTAATCATATACTCACAATGTACCAGGCAAGTTGCTAAATGCCTTTATTATATTATCTCATTTAAACCTATAATGATCCTATGAGTTAGGTGCTGTGATGACCTCTAGGTCCTAGATGAGACAACAGAGAATCAGTTATCAGTTATTAAATAACTCAGTTCACACAGGTAAGAAATGGCTACACTGATATCATATCCCCGGTCTGCCTGCCTGTGACCTAAAGCTTTTAACCAGTATAGATTCATCACTAAAGTAGAGATTTTTATATTTAGTGATCAGTATATGGTTAAAAGACCTAAGCATGTGCACATTGCTTTCAGAACTATATTTTATTGCAAGGATGGTGCATCTTCATAAACTATAGGGGTTTGGGAATACATACCAAATGTTAAGAACCATTTTAAGATAGGAAGATTTTCAGACAAACATTGGTAAATGAATGTAAATAGAATTTTTGCAGTTATAATAGATTGGTAAGTTGTGTATGTAAATTATATGTTATATTCATTATTCTGAATTTATTTGAATATTCAAAATTCAATGTATAAATATATTTTTCTTACAGCTAACCTTCCAAGTATTGCTAAGATTCTAGAAAATATTGAGTTTGATAGATTTTTGTTACTCTGGCCACAAATCTAAACAAAGGGAAAGAGTGCTTTTGACAACTGGCAGTAAAACTCAGTTAAGGGATTTATGTATGGGTCCAAATGCATGCTTATTAGTTTCCCAGAACATGATGTTTCCTTTTAAAAGTACATGCCTGGGCATCTAGTTATGACAAGTAGAAAAAGTTTCCAGTTGCATGTCTTTCATTTTCCCAGAGAAGATAAATTGTGCAATGTGTAAAAGACAGTACAGAGTCTTTTTGAAGTGTAGTGATTTCATCTTATGTGTCAACTTGGCTAGGCCACAGTCCAGGTATTTGGTCAAACACATCCGGATGATGCTATAAAGGTATTTTTAAAGATGTGATTAACATTTAAATAGGGACACTATGAATAAAGCAGCTCAATAATGTGGGCCACATCCAGTCAGTTGAAGGCCTTAAGAAAGACTCACGTCCCCCAAGGAAGAGGACCATCTACCAGAAGACTGCTTTTGGACTCAAGGTACAACCTCAGCTCTTCCCTGTGTCTGTAGCCTGTTCTGCAGATTTTGAACTTGCCAGCTTCCATAATCACATGCGCCAGTTCCTTAAAGTAAATCTCTATCTCTCTCTCTTCCTAATACATATATATTTTGTGTGTAAATATACACACACATACACACACATACATTCTCTTGGTTTGTTTATCTGGAAAACCCTGACTACTACACCAAGATTCCTTACTCTCCCTGTTTAAAGAAGGTTCTCCCATTGTTTTTCAAATAATTGACTTGGATGTTCTTGTCCACAGTTGCCATCCTACTTTTGCAGAATTATGAGCAGTGGATGGCACCAAATTCTACCCTCTCTAACACTGGTGATGTGTCCCCATGAATTGGGCCATTTCATAAATGTCATAGAGAGTAAATGGGGGCACAGAAAGTTCAAAATGGCATGTCTCGCTCCTTGCAAATTTGTGGTATTACAGGTTTTCAGGTATGGCTTTGGTCTTCTAGTCAAAGTAGGGTAATTTAGAAAAAAGTGAATGAAATATCCTACAATTCACTTCATTCATCCATTTTACTTATACATATTGACCGCTGTTCTGTGCTAGGGGCAAGTTAGGTCCTGTGGGTGGGGAAAAAAAAGAAAAACAGACATACATCCTGCTTCATGGAGCTTAGGGTCTGGTAGGGGAGACGGAAAAAAGTGTTAAATAACTAATACTTATAATAAAAATAATTATAAACCGAAATAGGTGCTCTGAAGGAGAGAATGATGGTGCTAAGCTAGAGAGGAAGGTGGGAGGGATCTACTGTAGATGGCTGAGTGAAACAAGGCTTCTTAATGAATATGAATTTTGAGACCCAAAACTTGAGAAGAAGCTAATCATACAAATAACCAGAGAAGAAAGTTCCAGGCAAAGAAAATAGCATGTAAAGGGACAGGAAGCAAGGAAGAACTTGATTCGTAACTTGACTTCATGTGTAAATGATCAAGTGGTCTTTGGTCAAGAAAGCCTTAGCAGAGGCTGAGTGAAGGAAAATGCTGGGAGTGAAAGCTGTGAAGAGAATGATGCAGGAAACTGGTTCCACTGGGTAACTGAAGTTAGTTTAGCTGGATTCAAGTTTGAGAGTATATTCGAGAGATAATATTACCTTTAATATTAATAATATTATGTTTAACCAGTTTTTCAATATGTTTAACTTCCGTATTACTTAAACCATACATGAGGCATTTAGGTAATAGAGAAATATTTTCTGTTTTGGGTATGAATATGACCATGATGAGCATGGATTGCTGTCTAAGTCTAGCTCATGGATATTTGTCTAGAGATTATAGATCTTAGAGTGTCACATTGTTGGTCTGGAAGGCTCTCCATACTTTAAGAGGCTATCTCGGTATCTCAAGTCACTTGAAAGTCTAGGCTTACTGACTTTTGGAATTTTAATTGTATGACTGTTTATTTTCTTCTCATCTCCTTTCCCTGCTTCTCCCCCCACTTCCTCTACCTTTTTTTCGTTTTTTAATCAAGTCCTTACCAAAAGCTTAGAAGTCAGTACAGCACTGAATATGGTGAATATATCATTTCAGTTGTAAAAAATTAGGTGCCTGGATATGTGCGTCCTCCAGTTCTGTAGAATTGTAAAATAGGTCACTCTAGAACTTGTGCTGTATATGAAGCCCCTCACTGAATAATTTAAGCAAATCTCTAACTTTCAACTTGGCAGAGTTTTCATTTCATATCTTGAAAAATTCAGGTATACAAACTCAGATGAACAGTTAAGGTAATTATCCATGTTATTTAAAAGAAAAAAAATCTGGTACTGATGAAGAAGTAGGGTCTGGGACCTTGATTCATTTGGACTGGCTATTAATGTTGTTGAATTTTCCTGGATAATGTCTGAACTTTCAATTTCACTTTGCCTTTATCACACTTTGTATTTTTAAATTATTTTTCCGAAAGGTTATATGTCTGTGAGTGTGCATTTTAATAGTATAAAAGGGTATCTGGTCAAAACTGAACTTCCTTTCTGTCACCTTCCATTAGCTCTCTCTCCTAGAGGCAATGCCACTATTATTTGTCTTTCCAGAGATATTTAATGTATATGAGCACATATCTATTGAGATACTTATTCAATAAAAAAAGATATGTGACTGTTTACTATAAAAACAATGGCATGGGCTTCCCTGGTGGCACAGTGGTTGAGAATCCGCCTGCTAATGCTGGGGACACGGGTTCAAGCCCTGGTCTGGGAAGATCCCACATGCCGCAGAGCAACTAGGCCCGTGAGCCACAACTACTGAGCCTGCACGTCTGGAGCCTGTGCTCCGCAACAAGAGAGGCCACGATAGTGAGAGGCCCACACACCGTGATGAAGAGTGGCCCCCGCTAGCCGCAACTAGAGAAAGCCCTCGCACAGAAACGAAGACCCCGCATAGCCAAAAATAAGTAAATAAATAAATTAAATTAAAAAAACACAGTGACATGGAATATCCTTTCCTTACTTAAAGATAAATCTTAGACATCAGTCTATGCATAGCTATCCCTTGCTTGCCAATGACAACTCAGAATATTTATTCCCTTATACCAAGACCATAATACTAGACCCCTGATCACCATCATTTATGCTCTTTACAGGCCTTTGCTACTGTAAACATTATTTTTGTAAACATATGTGAGTGTATCTGTAGAGCAAATGCCTGGAAGAAGCATTGGAATTTCTTAGTTAAGAAGTAGTGCATTTTGCATTTTTAATATTTGTTATTTCCAGATTGCCCTCCAAAGAAACGATCACAATTTACATTCTCCAAATAATGTCTTTAGCCCTTTTGAAATGATGTAGTAGCCCCTTAGTGATTAGCAGAAGTTCATTCTATAATCAATGTTAGCGATTTTCACAAAGCCTTACAAACGATCATGTACCCAAGCAGAACACCTTATATTAGGGCATTCTTGTGCAAGGTCATAATTGTTGTTGTTTCTATCCTTTCCAGCTATAAGAGCTCATTAAGGCCTCTCAGCTACAAGGTTGCATGTTATATTATGAGGTATTAGGTGCTACAGGTAAGACGGTGTCGTGACTGGACAGTCAAAATTGGTCTTCGATTTTGTGCAGCGGATAGAAGATGCCAAGAATATATGTTCTTAGCTTAGGGCAGCCTCAGGATTTGGTTACCAAAGTGATAACCTAACTGATCTTTGGAGAACTTGCAATCAGGTATATTAACAGTGAATAATAGCTCTCATTTGTTGAGCATTAACAATATGCCCAGAATCTTTGCCTATGTTATTTCTACTCTTTACAACAACCCTCCAAGGTGGGCATTATTATCTGCACGTTACAGTTATGGAAAAATAAGTTCAGAGAGGCTGAGTGCCTCTCAAAGTCTAATAATTGGCAGAGCAGGAATTTCAGGAAAAAGCCTAATAACTAATCATTGTCATGGCCGCCATTTCAGTTCTAAAGTCTCTGTTCTCTCCTCCACATGGCACCAATATTTTTGATGTAGAGATACCTACTTCCATATGATTTTTTCCCTTTTATTTTTCATAATTTCAATTGGCCATTAGAATCACTCTGCTAATCTTTGTGCATTGAAAAGGTCCTTGTTATCAATATTCTGGAAATTTTAGACAGTGCCTTGTCTAAAGAATCCCTATCTTTTGTTGGTCCAGCTTTTGTACCCCTGCTGCTTAGCATCCTTCTAATATGCCTGCTAGTCCTGAATCCAGCAGTGCCATGTCCCCTGGCAGCACCCACAACCTAACGTTTCTGAACTGACATCTCACAAGATTTATTGAGATGCTGTAGTTTGTTCTTGCACCACACTGACCGTAATTAGTTGCTGACATAGGATGATTTATTGTTGGAAATTTCCTTAGAAATTTCCTTTGTGTTTTGGGGCTAAGAGATGAGTGTTAGAGTTTCACATTTACATCTCTGTATTGCACCACTTAACATATCAAAACTACATTTGAGATCACCAGGCAGCTTGACCTCATAGGGAAGGTCATCCCAACTCTAAGTAAAACTGAAATGTGTAGCAGTTAAGAGCAGTGAAGAAGCTACATGACCAAATCAATTCTTCTTGATTAGGCCCTGGTTGAATCTTTAAAGATATAAACAGATGAAAAGAATTTAAGATGTGGGCTACTCAAAGCCAAGAATCCAGGTAAACATCTAACAATTCTACAAAGAAGCCAGAAAACGAAACCCTAGGCCCTCAAAGCATGAAGAGCAAGTAAGAGGAATCTGCCTGTGGCAAGGCTGACACAGAGAATGCAGGTCAGGGAAAAACCACTTACAAGTGGTTGGCAGCATATCCTGTCTGAGAGTCTGTCAGAAGAAGCCAGGTAAACTTCCCAACCCACTGACAGATTTTGGAGAAGTGAAGCGGTAGGGGAGAGAGGAAGGAGTTATCCAAAAAGTATGAGCAGGGTAACAGAAAGAAGAGGTCAGCACCAACTTGCATTCTCACTTGTTTTGTCACCCCCATTAACCATGCCAACGAGGTCAACTAGTTATGTTGTTTAACTGGGTCAGTTTTAGGTCATGGTGGCTTTCTTGGTAATAGATTATTTTCTCTTTTTTAAGTCACACATTTCTTAAAGCTATTGTCTGCATTAAGACTTCTGGGTCCCTCAGTTTTTTGCTTTTGTGTGTGTGTGTGTTATTTTTATTATTTTATTTTAATAAATTTACTTATTTTTGGCTGTGTTAGGTCTCTGTTGCTGCGTGAGGGCTTTCTCTAGTTGCAGTGAGTGGGGGCTACTCTTGGTTGCAGTGTGCGGGCTTCTCATTTCAGTGACTTCTCTTGTTGCGGAGCACAGGCTCTAGGTGTGCGGGCTTCAGTAGTTGTGGCACGTGGCTCGGGAGTTGTGGCTCGCAGGCTCTAGAGTGCAGACTCAATAGTTGTGGCGCACGGGCTTAGTTGCTCTGTGGCATGTGGGATCCTCCTGGACCAGGGCTCAAACCTGTGTCCCCTGCGTTGGCAGGCGGATTCTTAACCACTGCACCACCAGGGAAGTCCCTGTGTGTGTTAATTTAAAAAGTTCTATTATAGTTAGGATTTCCCTTCTGATGGGTATGTTTGACATTGATTGTGACTCCATGTTGTTATCAGAAGCCCTTCCCATAGTGTATCTTATTACACGCATATCCTGACTGTGGAATTGTGGACATAGCCGTTTGACTGTCTGAATATTAAACATCTTATGCCTTTATGGAGTGTCCACCAATGAACACTTTCTAGGCGCTCACTGATCTCTATCTAGTTAGATCCCACAGACTCTAATTTGGTAGGGTAGAAAATGAATAATAACACCTCCATTGTGTGCTATGATGTTTTCTTGTTCATATCTCTCATTAGAGTGTGAGATAATTGACTGTTTCTTCCTTGTCTGTGTTCCCAATGCATGTGGCATTTGTGTGTGCCTCACAGTTCCTAGTATTAAAGTCCTCAGTAAATAAAGGTCTGAGTAAATTTTACTTTTGGTTCCTTTATCTGACACCTTTTCTTATACTTTCTGGGTAATAAGAAGTAGAGATCTGTGTTTCTAGTAGATTTATGCCTTGTAATTAAGAAATATTGGTTTGATACTTTTTTGTCCTGTGGACTTTATTTAATCATTAACTAATAAGATTTATTGAGCACCTTGCTGTTCTATAGCCAGTATACTTGATGGTGTTAGCTCCTAAGCACATAATTGTTTTGAATGGAATAATAATTTAGGTGAATTTGATATACAAAACTAAGGGCTGTGTGTTAAAAAAAATTCAGCCGAGTAAATTGTAAAGATCGTATTGGCTTTATTCAATGATTCATGAATCCCATCTAGCAAATAGAAAGGAGATCCAAGCTGTATATTAAAAAAAGACTTTTATAGTCAGCAGTGAGAGGGAACAAGGAGGTTATACCAGCAGAAAGTGGATTAGTTGTGGCAAGGTCACTTTCCTTTAGGGGATGGCAGGGGTCTTATCAAGTGGATTAACCACTAGTGCTGACCAGGTGATTCCAGATTGACTTGTTTAAGATTCCGTTCCTTGGAGAGGCTGAAACTGTAATTAAGTTAGGTATTAAGTCTCTGGTTGGTGACATGGGGCTTAGCACAAGTGACTCCACATGGGTTCTGTTGTCTTTTTCTTTTAACGTGTCTGGAGGTTGAGAAGAGGAGGGGAGATGGTAACTTTAAACATGGTTGGAAACTCATCAAGGAGTCGCTTTCTTCCTTTTACATGTGCGTTGTCCTCCGCTGGTTACAAGCAGTGAAACTTTATCTAGGTTTTGTTAAGTAACGGGGGTTTATCAGAAGGTTAAAAGCAAAAATGAAGAAGAGAGGAATATCTTTCACATGGAAGGTTCTGATGGGAATACTGGGAAAGCTACACAACCATGGTACACTTAGACCTCACCAAGACAAGGAAGTCTAGGACTAGAAGGTTATGTGAGATCTTTTTTTGATGTTTACCTGATTGGGGGTGTTAGCAGTTTATGGGTCCCTATTTCACTGTGGCACAGTTAATATGATTTACCTACTCTTTCTTTCTCATCTGTGTGGTCTGTGGGTTCTTTTTCCTCGTTCCTATGAATGGCTTACTCTTTTTTCATGAGAAGAAACTGAATTGGTTAAGTCACCATCTCCCTGGTTTTCGGGCAGTGCCCTTGCTAGGGGCCATTTGGTAGACTGCTGGCTGCTCTGTTGTGATCAGCTGTCCTTTACCAGGTGTCCAGCACAGCCCCAATATGTGTTGATGATGGGGTAGCTTCATGATCTGAGATAACAGGTACATCAGAGAACTCTGAGAAGTACCTTTCTGTGAATCATCTTTCAGAACCTAGTGGATGCCTTTTCTTTTCCTTTCTTTCTTTTTTTTTTTTTTTAATTTAGGAAAGAACTCAATATTTGATCACATTAGGTGGAGTGAGGGAGAGAGTAGTAACATGATCCTAAAATCGTGGGATTTAACTATGTGATGCTCCATAATCCCTTCCATGATCGAAACTAGTCTGTTTCTTCTATTTACTTTTTAAATTGATTGCTAGAAATCAAGGACATTCCTAAAATATCAAAGAAATTGCTTAAGAGAGAATTTGAGTCTCTACTTCTCATACTACTGCCAAGAGTTCTCCTCAACCTCACCAATCATAGAAGGATCAGAATCCATATTGGAAATATATGCCAAGTTTAGTTCAACTGCTCTGTGCCAAGAACTCTTCCACCTATAAGATGCTAGAGGTTTGGGCTAAATGGAGCCCCATTCATCATTATTGTAGAGCTCTGCCAGTGTTTAAAAGGTGCTACAGGGAGCTATAAGTCGTGTGCTAAATTAAAAGATCCTGAGCTCCACTGGTATAGCCAAACGCAAGCTCAAAGCTGTGTGGCATCAGGCCAGGAGTAGGAAATAACTTGACACTGAGTTTTTCTTCCTTTGAATGACACTCTTTGAAGCAGAGCAGGAAAAAGTTGAAGTCTGTGTTGTTAAAAGATGTTTATTTCCACACCCCCATTTCTTATTCACAGGGGAGGCTTTTGTAAAGTGTGTTTCACTGAAACCCTTAAAAGAAATTGACATGTTACTACATGGGAAGACAAAGGCAGAGTCTGTTCAGTAACGATTATGCAGTCAGGCTTTATCTGCTTGCAGATAATTTGTAGCTTTTTAAAAATTAATTAATTTATTATTTTTTTTGTGGTATGCGGACCTCTCACTGTTGTGGCCTCTCCCGTTGTGGAGCACAGGCTCCAGACACACAGACTCAGCAGCCATGGCTCACGGGCCCAGCTGCTCCACGGCATGTGGATCTTCCCGGACCGGGACACGAACCTGTGTCCCCTGCATCGGCAGGCGGGCTCTCAACCACTGCACCACCAGGGAAGCCCTGTGGCTTATTTTTAATCCTCTGGCAGTTTCTTTCCTCACTCTTCCATTTACCTGTTATTAACAGCCCTGAGCCAGTCACTGTTGAGTACTTGGTGAATTTTACTTTTTATAAATTGACTGAAAGAAAACACATGTTTCCAAAATGGATGTACTGATACTAGCTAATATTTACTGAACACTTTTTTGGGGGCAAATTCAGTATTTTAAATGTAATGTTCACAGAAGCTTCATGATGGCAAGAACTATAGTTACTACTGTTTAGTGAGTAGAGTGAGGCTTAGAAAATATTGGCTAACTTGTCAAGGTCTCAGAGATAGTGAGTGGCAGAACCAAGGCTCAGGCCCTGGGAATACAGGCTCACTTAATCCTGTGCTGACTTGATCCCACTCTGAGGCTTGTGATCTACGCGACTGCATGTATCTCCCAAACAAGGAGGGGTCACGAGGAGATCAGTTTGGTTAATGAGGGCCTCCCAAACCATGAAGAATTTAAGATGTTTAGCTTTTAGTGGTAGAAATTCAGTGCAAGGGGTTTCAGTAGATGTCTTCATATACAGGAAAGATTTTCAAGTGGAAGATGATCTGTTTTGCATTTGCACAGAGGTAAGAACCAAGACATACTAAAGGAAACCGGAGAGAGGCAACTGAGTGGAACGGCCCCAAAATAAATAGGCCGTCTCAGCATGTAGTGAATCCCTCATCACCAGAAATGTTCAAAAATAGGCTATTTTGGTTTTATAGGAATCTTAGATCAGTGGGTTGATTATGATGTGTTATAGAGAATCATTACCCAAAAATACTCTGTGCAATGTCAAGAACAAACCCTAATTTTCTGTGGATACATATTTGGGAAAAGCATCTTTTGTCAATTTATAATATATATTAGAACATTAAGGGCCCAAAAATTATTCAGGAAAACAAAATAAAACAAAACTCTTCAAACTGTTTATTTAACCCTGGATTTCCCAAGATTTAAAAATGTACTTTATTTTATTATTATTTTAAAATACCACAAAATTCTTCTTTTCCTGTGGCACCAATCAAGAGCCCATAGGACATTGTTTGCAAATGCTGATATAAACCTACAGACAAGAGCATTGTATGCAGAGACCTTCCATGGTCCTTGTATGCAGCTCTTTGTAATGAGAAATAAAAGAACTCTTAGCTTCCTTGGTGATTCTGTGAGAAAGCAGTAGTTTTGTGGGATGGATAAGGACAGTTGTTTTAGATATGCTATTTTTCATTCTCTTCTATTCTCAGAAGTAATCAAATGTTGATGGTATTAAACTTGCTTTCGCACACAGATAAAGAAGTAGAGCATGTTTCCGGACTTTGATTTTAATTTCTTATAATGGGCCTTATGTTCCCTGGGAATGTTTCTACTTACTTAAAAACAGATGCTCTCTGAAAAATTCATGAAAACTGAAAATATGCTGGAGACTTTGGAGGGAAGCCCTTCGCCCTGTTTATTAAAGTCAGATTTTTTTTTTTTAACAAATGGTCTTTTGCATAATTTGCTTAGCAGTTAGCTTCATGACCTTGAGCACACTTCCTGGTTTTATGTAACTCAGTCTCTTCATTTATCTACTTAAATAAATTGTACAGAAAATGACATCCCTCATATCAATGTTTATGTGAACAGATAGATCCTTTCAAACAAACTTATATTGGTGATTTCATGAATGAGTCTTTCAGTTTGGGCAGCTAAACATGTTTTCTAAAGTAAAGGTTTTTTGAACCTGGTATTAGGTGTATATCATTTGCATGCCCCAAAATTTGCACTGTGAATTAGAATCCATTTAAAGGAAGAATTTTTTAAAAAGGATGTAAAGAACTACAGTGGTGGGAACTTCTCTGGCAGTTCAATGGTTAAAACTCCGCACTTCCACTATAGGGGGCTTGGATTCAATCCCTGGTTGGGGAACCAAGATCCTGCAAGCTGCGTGATGCAGGCAAAGGAAAAAAAAAAAAAAAAAGGAACTGCAGTGGAAAAGATGATAGTGTACTTCATAGCTTTGCTCATTATCAGACATAATAAAGCTCTCTATATATCATTCTGGTTTGAATTACAATTTTTATTTTTGTCGTGTAGGGATTTACACACATATATCCTCAACCTTCCATTTTAATTTTAAAAATCGAGCCTCACAATGTTTCTTCGAAAGTTAAAAATTTAACCCTAGAGAAATGATGCTGCAGTGGGTTAGTGTGTTTTTCTGGAGCTCTGGACCATTGAGAGCCAGATCTGACAGTATAAACAAATGCTGCAGTCCCAGGATGGGATTATAATTTAAACCTCTGATTTATCCAATTCACTATGAGTAAGAGGATACAGTGTGAGTGAACAGCAAGCCTGTGAGAAACCTACAAGTGTGGAACCAATGGTATTTAATTCAGGTAATAAAATATAATTCTTAAACACACACTAAATTAAAAAGCCAGAAGATGCAGTTCTAATTACATGCCTTAACTAGAAGTGCAATATTTGTAGAGTAGCTTATCCAATTATATGTAAATTTGTTCCTTTGGTACAATTTGCCTATATAAGCAGGGTTAGTTCAGTATAAAATGTTTGTTATTGAATTGGCTCCAGTATAATTTCTGTTTTTTTATAAATCCAGTTTTATAGGATCACCCATGGTTCTCCTTAGACACTGTTCTCAATGTGTATGGTTTTTATTTTAAATTTCTTGAATAATAACTTATAGGTTTACAGTCGTATCTGAAACCCTTGGGTCTAAAGGTGGTTTAGAATTTTACATTTTAGAAAGGTAATATGCTACCTGTGCAATGTGCCATGTGGCATTCCCATAGGATCACAGGCAGCACCTAAACATACTGGCATTTCCACAGTGAGGCATAAAATAGTCACTTGAATGGGATTAAACATCACAAAGAGTTCCATTTCAGCTCAAGTCAGGTTTCACTGACAGTGGGTTTGGTTTTCAGAGTTTTTTGAATATTAGAATGGCAGATAAGGGATTATGGACCTATAATATTAAACATAATACCTAACCATACCTGACCTTGCTATGAACTATACACTGTGCTTTACTTGTACTATCTCTTTTAAACCTTGCAACTGTTTGAAGAAGATGACATTTAAAATTTTGATTTAAAAATGAGGAACAGCTTCAGAGAAGTTAAGTAATTTGCCTAAATATGGACACACCCAGTAAGTGGCAGATTCATATTTAAACTAAGTTGAGTTAGACCCCAAAGTAGTGCTTACCACTGCTATAGTATGCTTGGTATCCCAGACACTACATGCCTGGTTGTCGGTGTGTCTGACCTGCAGGCCATAGACTCTGGCTTACATTAGCACAAAGGGAATTTACAGGAAAGAAATCAGGTGGCCAGAGAACCAGGCCTAGCGGATAACTGGGGGAGGGGATGGGTCTTATTTATAACAATTATTTGGCAGTCTTTCCAGGACGTTGCCAGTAGAATAAATGTGCTTCAAACATTGTAGGCCTTTTGCCACTCTGTTTAAGATTCAGATCCCAGAGGGTTAGAAAATACTTGAGCCCATGCTACCTTTAGCTAGGGTGGAGCAGGGTATGCTATATCCAGTGTGGACAGAACAACATTCCTAAAGGAAAATTGATGGCTGTTAGCAAAAGAAGGTATGATTAATGTGGGATAGCAGACTGCCCTGAAATGTCCACTCTATGGATGATTAATTAATTGCAGCTGAAATTAACATTTGGATGAAAATCAGATTTACATTTTTAATTACAATCCATTTTGACTTTGACACCTTAAAATCAGAAAACTTGGATTCCTGTCCCAGTTTGGACAGTTTCTAGATCTGGGATCTCAGAACTGGAATCAAAGAGTCTGTTTCTTATTTGTAATTTGAGAGAAATAATACTTCTCCCCATTTACGCAGCAGGCTTTGTGATAACTGAGGTGGCCCAAATTGCCTCTGGTATTTCCTACACTGTGTGGTCATCTCTCACACTGAATCTGCGCTGGCCCTGTGCAATCAGTAGATGCAGTGGAGGTGATGCTGCATGACTTCTGTGACTAAGTCACTCTGGGGGCAGCCACTGCTGTGTTAGAAGTCTGACCAATATGCTGTGAGGAAGCCCAAGCTGGCCACATGGAGGAAGAGCCACTCCTGGCCAGCCAGCTGCTGTTCCATTATTCCCAACCAATGTGCCAGACATGTGAACTATCTTGGATACCCCCACCTAGCCAAACCATCGGATAATTTCAATCTTAAGTGCCATCGGTCTACAGCTGCTTGAAAGACCCCAAGGGACAGCTGCCCAGCTGAGCTCATTCACAGAAACATGAGAAATAATAATCCATGGTAATAAGTCGTGAAGTTTCTGCGTGGTGCGTTATAGAGCAGTAGATATCCCAAAGAGGTTTGTTGTAAAGATGGGGGATAATGTGTTAAATTCCTCAAATGAAGGTGAGCAGCTGTTTTATTATAATTGTTTTGACAACCTCAAAACCAAGGCCTTTCTCTCTAATATCCTTGGAGGTTTCGTTATAATATGCCATTGTGATGAGGGTAGTGATCATTCTGTACTCCCTGGGCAAGTACAGAGAGTGAGTGTTGGTGGTTGGCTGTCAGCCAAGGTGGTCATCCTTCCTCCTTACTGCAGGAGTTTAAAAAAGTTTGCATTTTTTTCACTCATATTTATTTTTTCATAAAGAATGGGGTTTTCTATAATAACCGTCCTTTATTGTTATGACAGTAACAATGCTTAGACCATCTAATGGATCCTCATTCTAGAGGACAGCACCCATTTCTCTGTTTTTACAGACTCTTTGTCTGGAAACTATAAGGGAAATAAGATGTGGTGGATTTTGAAAAAGTGACAGCAAGAGTTGAAGAACATCTGGACGAAGAGCTTCCCAACAATTGGGAAAGGCTGCCAGAGTGACTGTTGAAGAGAAATTGGTTCTTTGGTGGTGTTACAAGCAAGCAGATAAGGAAACAAAAAAAGAAGACAGAAGTAGGAGGGATGCAAAGAGGAAGAAATGAGGAATTTGACACTGGAACACCAGAGCAATCTGCAGTAGGTTGAATGGGAGGGGTCGGGAAAGAGAGAAAGAAGCAACTAAGGGTTGGTTGACACATCGTCACCTAATGGGTTCACACCGCCCTATGTGTAATTAATTCCAGCTTTACTTAGTTCATTTTCTCCCTAGAGAAGGAAAATGATGATATGGATTGTCTTCTTTATATTATAGTTTTTTTCGGAATCAAAGGACATTTTCTGTGAAGTCAGTCTTCCCATGTCATTCTTCAGATTTCTTAAGTGTAACTGTCTCATCAAATTTAAAGTCTACATGCATTTTGTGACTGTCACTAGCAGAGGGGACTAGAAGATAATGGTATTTTGCAAAGAGTAATAAAGAACAAATTACATATTCCAGTGTTGATCTAGTCTCAGAATTAACTCAGAGTTTCTCCATAGCTTTTTAAAAAAAACCTCTGGTTTCTATATTTTTCCTAGCTGTACATAGATTTTACTTGGAGGAAAAGTTTTATATAGTTACATTATCCATAATATTTACTGATTGTAGTGTTAAAATGAACACATGAAAACCCTTGAGAATGAGAAACATATTCTAATTTGGCAAAGTAAATATATATGTACTGCGGCTTGAATTGTTATAAGAGAATTTTAGGAAATTACTTGTATATCTGAGTTCATACATTATTCAATTTAGTTACTTTCCTTTTCAAATTTATCACCAGCTAAGTCCTTTAACAGTCTTTTGATTTATTAAAAGTCACTTTCCAGAATCAGTTTTAAAGCCTATTGTTTTCTCATGATTTTACTATGGAAATTGAGTATGTGTCTTATAAAGGCTGTATTTCTTTTCTATGACTTTGCCTATTCCTCTGCTAAGAAAGATAATCCTTTTAGAACTAATGGAATTAAAAACATTTGACATCCTTTGAAGAACTAGCTCACAGAGGTGACCAGACATTTCATGATCTTTCTTCACTTATTGGAAAAACCATTGAGGTGAGGGAGGCCCACCCTGACTTCTTTTTGGAGGCAGGATACTTGCTATATCTAGAGGTGTTTGGTTTCCTGGGGGTCGTGTGCCTCTCGATCCTTGCTGCCATTTTAGGGCAATTGTGATTCTACTGGGGCTGTGCGCCAGGATCACCTCTGAAGCTTTTGATTAATATAGAGTCCCTGGCCCTACACTAGGTTTGTTAAATTGAGATCTCCAGAGCACAGGTGTGCTGAGCAAGCCTCACAGGTGATTTGAATTCATACCCAGCGCAGGTCTGAGAACCATTACTTTATAGACAGGGTAGCACATTGGATGGGTGACAAGATCTAGCCTGAGGCATAGATAAGCTTTAAGAAGAGAGCATGGAGACATTGCTAATTTAAGAAACACTTGTGTGTTGTGAATGATGGTGTAATCGCTGCTGAAAATTTGTGGTATTTCTAAGACATTTTTGTGTTCCCAGTTGTCTGATGGTGTCTCCAATTGTAACCTCTGGTGCGGTGATTCTCAACCAGGGGCAGTTTTATCCCCAGGGGATATTTGTCAATGTTTGGAGACATTTTGGTTGTCACAGTTAGGGGGATCTCCTGACATCTAATGGGTAGAGACCAGAGATGCTGCTAAACACCCTAAAATTCAGGGGAGAGCTCCTATATTAGTTAAGTTTATCCACAGAAACAGAGCTAAAAAGAGAGGTCTATATGGAGACATGCATATCTATATCTATGTATGTATATATATGTACATATATACATATCTATATATACACATATATATCTCCCTATCTTTATTCTATCTCTATCATCTCTGTCTCTATCTCTATCTCTATCTAAAAAGATTTGTTAAAAGGAAATGACTGAGACAATCGTGGAGGCTGAGAAGTCCTGAGATCTGCACTTGGCAAGTTGGAGACTTGATGGTGTAAGTCCCAGTCAGGGGGTTTTCCCTTCTACTCAGCCTTTTTGTTCAATTTAGACCTTTAGTTGATTGGATAAGGGCTGCTTACTTTAGGGGAGGCAATCTGCTTCACTCAGTCTTCCAATTCGGATGTTAATCTCATCCAGAACACCGGGACAGACATAATCTGAATAATATTTGACCAAATGTCTGGACCCTGTGGCCCAGTCAAGTAGACACATAAAATGAACGGTCACATCCCCTTTTAACTAAGTGTTATCTGGCCCCAAATGTCAGTAGTGACAAGGTTGAGAAACTCTGATCTAGTGAAATGCAATGAAATACTTCATTCTGAAAAAACGTTCTGGGAACCAGCATTAACGAGGATGGTGACAGGCCAGTCCAGAGAGTATTGGGGATGGCCTGTGTGGACCTTGAGGAAGCCAGGTGAGATAAGGAGGAGGAGAGGGAAAGAACATAGGATAAAAAGGCCTGGGACAAGAGGAGTAGCAGTTCTAATGAACATCAGGAGTTTGAAAAAAGGCATGCTCATTGGAATATTATTCTTCCTGAAGGCGGTATATAACATACAAGTATGATGTATCTTATACTCTTAAAAAATAGAGCATAAGTATCAGATTTAAGATAGTACATCTCCTCTGTTCTGTAAGACCTAATGGTAGTTCTTGAACCTTGAAAACTGGAAACACAAGACAATGATCCAGAGAGAATTTGATTGTACGTTACTATTCTGGGACTTTTGTCACCAGGACGAAGAGTCAAGAGAAAGAGTGGGGTCGTTGGCATATATTTTTGCCTCTCCAGGGCTAGTGATGGGGTAATAGAGTAGGCGGAGCCTTATGTTTGCGGGGGTGGAGCTGGTCTATGCAGATGAAGGAGCAGTATGGAAAGCATGTGATTTAAACTGCACTGTTTATTGTCGTTGTCCATATCTCTAATTGCCCGATCTGTGTCCAGATTTGTTGTTCAGAATGAATGGGGTTATCATAAGTAGTGAAAATGGCTCCTGGCTTTTTGGAACTTATGTCTAATTGGAGAGAAAGGCTAGTTCATACTCCAACCGCCTTCTGGTAAATACTTACTAATTTTCTCACAGGGATACCCTGTCCTCATGTTTGGTCTCCTTGGTTTGTGAGATGTTGACTTCATCCCTGGCTCTAGGGTTGGGTTTGTGATGTAGCCATATGGTTTCAGAGGCATTTGGTTTTGAGTCTTTCTAGTACGGACCGATGACCTCAGGTGATCCATTCAGGTGTACTGATGCTAGTTCTAAGAGTCTTTACTTCCTTTGCTTTCTGTAGCTGGAGGTGTGAGGATATAACCCCAAGTTCTTGGCCGTCATCTTGCCATCCTGACAGGAGGCACTGACTAAAAATGTATTCAATTTAAAGGAGAACAGAGCTGAGAGACATCATATCATTTGTGCTCCAGGTTGAAGCTGTATGTGAAGCCAGTATAGCCCCAGAATTCCGTTATGTAAACCGTTAAATTTCCATTTTGATGATACCAGATTGTGTTATATTTCCTTTCACTGACAATTGAATAAATTACTAAAAGATACACTGAGTTATTAGAAGAAACTTTCAATAAGAGAGGAAGTGTTGTACCCAAGTAATAACTTCCAATGGATTAGTCTTTCATATTCCATTACTTAGACTTTGTGAACATATTCATAATATTCTTCCATTTTTGCATGTTTGTGTTTTGGCGAGTTTTAACAAAATGCACAGGCTCTCTCTATTAATGCTTTATTTAAGGTGTTTCTTATACTTTAGAGAGTTATATTTGGGAAGTGATGTGATAGTAATTTGTGAGAGTATAATTCTTAGAAAATTAAAGGGTAACAGTGCTTCCTTGGTTAAAAAAAAGAAAGAAAGGAAGAAATCCTACAGTGTTCCAGATGTGTAAACAGGGGCAGTACACTTTATGGTATATGTAATTACAGACACCATTCAACAGCATTGCTTGTGTTTGCTTTTTTATTAGTGTACTGTAAGAATTAGTTGATTGTGAAGTCTGTTCTTATCCAACAACATGGAATGAGTAAAGATAGAAATATATGGATTATCAGTTTGAAGGACTAGTTGCATGTCATCCTGCTTCATATGATTGCTGAAATGCAAAAAAAAAAAGTTCTTAAATAGGACATCTGTGACATAACAAATTAGAACCTGGGAGAGGAAAAATATTTTCACAGTGTCTAAAGCCATTGAATCAAAATAATTGTGTAGATCATACTTGAGTTCAGATATAACCTAGATAAATTCTCTAGCCGTGGCATCCATCTGTCAAAAAATAAAACTCTGACTCTCACTTAAAATGGCTCTTTTAGACTAAGGTCATCTAGCTGTACCTAAAATGGACATGAAATGTCAATTTCATATGTTATAGTGGCACATTTTGTATTGCTCTACTTAAGGTTATGTCAGCCTTACCCATAAAAAGAAAGTGATTTAGGTCTTCTTCTAAGTGAAGTAAGAACAGGTGTCAGCAATGGGACTGCCTTGCCACTATAGACAAAGGTATGTGTGGACAGCGGCTTAACTCTGCAGCCTGTACAGTGTTCCAAATCAAGATGTCTTCTCTGTATTTTTGCACATTTTCCTTCCCCATATGTGATAAATTGATGGGGGAATTCTTTGGAAAGATGCTTGACTCAAAATGAGTTTTGTTTCCTGCAAGCGATCCACTTGCTTAAGTTCTATTTGTGTGTTGTTTCATGTAACTATCACATTGGGAGGTTTATGAATCTTCTGTGGAAAGAAGATTGTGTTTGGGGAACTGTGTTCATCCTGACTTTACTCGTTAGTGACAGAAAAGAGCTGCAGATGATAGAAGCAGGAAGAAATGAATTTTTTAGAGATACTATGTCCAGCAGGAAGATTGGAGAGTCAGTCTTAGAGGATGGCAAGATCCAAGGAGGCCGGGCAGGTGTCCCCACAGCTACAACCTCCCAGGGTAGCGGTGCCATCAACACCCACGGCTGCTGCTCAGCCCTGACTGCTGCACTGGACACTGGACGTTCTGCTGGTATCCCTTCCCCTGGCCCCTGGAGACAGAATGTTGCTGCCTCTTGCTGCAGTGTTTGCACGGTTCCTTATTCTTTCCTTCTCTGGACCCCATTCACAGTGCATCCCTTTGGCTGAGCGCGTGTCAGGCACTTGTTTTCAAGCTGCAGGGAGGCTGGGAAAGTGAGTAGCCAGCTCTTTTGGGTTCGCTAATGGGCTGAGTACCTCCCAATACGCCTTCTTATGGTGGGAACTTCCCCAAAGAGGAAGAGGCTTCAGATGCTTGGCAGCCAAAGAATTGTCATGCATATGGTTTTATTGGAGGAGGAGAGAAGGAGAGTATTCTGAAAAGCAGGAGTTAGAGATTTGTGTACTGCATCTTTTTTCCTTTAACAGATGAAGATGTGGTCTTCTGGGTACTGTTTTTGTTTGTTTGTTTGTTTTGTTTTTAACTAAACAGGAAAGCCAGTATTTGCAAACATTACCTTAAATGAAACAGCATAGATCCAAAGTTCCCCAACTTTCCTGGTTCATGGTGCCCTTAGTACCTCAGTAGTGTTTTCATAGCACCTCATGCCAATGGAAATGCCCAGTAGTTTCCTTTATTAAGCAGTTAGGTTGAAACAAATGAACAAATATTTATGTCCTAATGTAATTTGAAAAAAATTATTCTGTTTGAAAAAAAATACAAATTGAAAGAAAAATATTTTTATTCCAGTCTTAGACCATTAAATTACTTATGAATACGTCTTAGTTGGGCAGGGGAATGACTTCTCAGACGTTGGAATTAGATTGGACACTGCCACTCTCTTTCCAGTCCACGTTGATTTTCATGCAGCACGTTTTGTCACAGCAATGGTATGAATACGCCTTTGCAGAGATATGATGTCATCAGAAGGAATGTAGTGCAATCTAATGTTGAAACTCTGAACTACCTGGAACTATCTTGAAAGTTTAACACAGATGGGGAACACAAGTGGATGTAAATTGTCAGTGAAGTTCTGAAGGGGTGATGATGGAAATTTGAGTTTAAGGGCACGCCTGCAAGACAGCTTGGTTGGGGAGTGTTAAAGCAGTTGTGTTACAGAACCAAGAGCTGGGCAATGGCTTTGCCAAAGTGTACCCTTTACCTTGGTGTAGCCACTCTGCTTTCACTTGGTGTTTCCTTTTCTCAATCAATTGGGCACCAATCGTAGATGTGTACAGTCTTTTCCTTTCAACAAAACTCTACAACACCTAAAAAACACATCTTTTAAAATATTTATTTACTGATTCGGGAGAAAACCTCTTTCTTCTTACATGATTAGCAAAAAGATGAGTACCTCTGTTGCCCAGATCAGAGTTAGGTGTACGTGAAAGCATGGTTTCTCTTTTTGGGTCCTGTGCATGTTAGCACAAGCTGGAGTATGTGTTGAACTTTGTGTTTTGGATTTGGAATAATACTGTCTTCTTTTTTCTGTGTTGCTTGTCCATTTGATCTCTACTTGTACGTGCCCAGGTCTGTTATATATATGTGTGTGTTGACTGTTTGATTGAGCAGGAGTACCCTCTGCTTTTGTTAAGAATTGCAGCTTCATTCCTTTAAAGTTCCCAAGTTTGATCATCTACCAGCCAGACCCAAATTCAGTATATAGTCCACAAGGTAAAGGGTTATATGGAGCCTCAAATTAGATACTATTTAGCCCTGTGTTCAGCTGGAATACTAGTTGCTGGAAGAGTTGGGGGGAAATTTCTCAAAGGCAGAGCCCCTTAGCATTTTAAATGCTTTTTCTTCATTATAACAGACAGCTTGCTACAAAGTTGTCATGTGGGGTGATGTGATGGGCAGAATAATGGCTCCCGCCAAAGATGTCCTCATCCCTGGGAAGAGGGAGACAGGAGAGTTCGAGTCAGAGAAGGAGCTGTGTTGACGGAAGCGGTTGGAGGGATGCGATTGCTGGCTCTGACGATGGAGGAGGACCATGAGCCAGGGGTTGAGAGTCACCTCCAGAAGCTGCAGAAGGCTAGAAAACGGATTCTTCTCTAGACCCCTGAAAAGGAATGCAGCCTGTCAACAGTTGATTTTAACCCAGTGACACCCATTTCAGACCTCTGACTTCCAGAACTGTGAGATAATCAATTCCTGTTGTTCTAGATCACTACGTTTGTGGTGGTTGGTCACATCAGCAGTGGGAAACAAATACAGGCATGAAGTTGAAAAACCAGAGAAAGCTTACTGAGCCTTTTGAAATTAACCTTGCATGCATCCTTTAGAAGAATATGGCTCTCAGAGTCTCAGACTGACAACTATGCAGTCAATTTCACTGATCTCGGTTTTACCACAAGCAGAATTATACCATCTTTGTGCTCAGGCAGTTGGACTCTCACTATCAAATTCTTTTTACATGGGGTTCTGGTGATTACCTCCAAAAAGCGTAAAGCCTTTGGCAGATGCATGCATTTTATGAATCCAGCTTCAATAAAAAATAAAGACTGAAATGCTCTGTATCACCGACCATTAGGGGCTTAGTCAGGAACCGAGGGTGAGTCTGCAAATCTCAAGCTGCTAGCCATTAGACCTCACTACCGTCAGTACATATTTCTTCATCCTGATACATTTTGCATTCATTTTATGACACTTTGTTTCTGTCATCAGCATGTTAACGGTCCATACATAAGCCTCTGGGACACTGTTTTGCTTTTCCATGGGGCTATCTTCACTGGTCATACAGCCAAAAATGGAAGCAGAGGATATGCAGTGTAGGTGCATACATCTTTTCTCAGTATTTGTGGAAGCATCTGTGTCTACATCTGATTATTGCAAATAATAGTTTTTGATAAAAGTATTTTGTAATCTGTCCATAATACACCAGCATTTTATGCTCATTTTAGAACTAGGGCCTTTGCATTCCTGCTTTTGGATACTCTTTCATTTCCCAGTACAGTTTTCTTAGTCTTCGCCTCCCTTACCAGTTCAGAAACTGTAGAGCTGGCTTTGCCATGGAGGAGTCTGAGGAAGGAGGAGGGTGGGGAGGGAACACGGAGGAGGAGCGGTAAAGAGAAAGGGAAGCAGCAGCGCTTCAGGCGTATCATGTAAGCTGTTAGGAGAGAACTGGGGAGCGAGTTTTCACAGGGCTTTCAGGTTTCGTGAATGAGCTGCCTCTATTTTTTGCAACTGTCAGATGGTGAGACTGTACTATACTTCGGCTTTCCTCTGAAAGAACAAAATGAATGCTCTGTGGCCTTAACCTCTTTTCTCTCTTAACTAGATTCAAATGTATGTCCTGCTTTGTGCCTTCATTGCATAAGCAATCAAGGTCACTCAGAGCACGGTGCTCGCTCCATGGGGATGGTTAACTGCACTGCAGTACGGCCACAGACCTTCTGACCATCATGATTTGTGGTGCATCTTCACTTCTTCATTTTATAGACTGGAGGGGTTTTTTGGTTTGTTTTTATTTTTAAGGTTTCCCATTTTCTTTGTGATGTGGAATGAACTGTGGCCAAATTAATTAATAAAATTGTTCTGTTTGGATATATGTTTTCTCTTTCTTTCGTTTGTGGATTTGGTTGACAGTTACCTTCACAAGTGTTGTGGTTGCTAGTGAGATTAAAGCAAAGATTTTCGATTCTGGTTTTGCATAAACTATGTGCCATAACTGTATTGGGTTCAATAATATTCATTTTTTTGTTTGTCTTTACAACAACTTTTTGGAATAGGTGAAAATATTCCCCCTATAGAGATAAAGAATCTGAAGCTCAGAGAGTAACCAGCAGAATGCAGTTTTGAGCCGAGATCATCAAAATCTAAAGTTTTACTCCTCTTATACCACTCTGCCAATTTTATTAATAACTAGCATTTGTTAAATGCATGCTCTGTACTAGCCATTGCTCCCAGTCTTTTATTAACACTCACTCGTCCAATCC
Source organism: Neophocaena asiaeorientalis asiaeorientalis (assembly GCF_003031525.2). Classification (NCBI taxonomy): domain Eukaryota; kingdom Metazoa; phylum Chordata; class Mammalia; order Artiodactyla; family Phocoenidae; genus Neophocaena; species Neophocaena asiaeorientalis. Next base: position 4,508,021 of record NW_020173397.1, on the reverse strand, counting down.
ACAGATCTATGATCTATCATTATCTCTGATTTATGTGATGGGAAAGTGAGTTTATGGTTAAGAGATGACGCGAGGTTTTGTTGCTAGCTCAGTGCAGAATCAGGAACCAAACGGACATGCTGTGTCCTCCAGCGTTTGAGCTCTTGCTTTGTGATGAGCCATCAAAGGTGAAGGGGCCAATTAAAGGCAGCCGTGAGTAATTTTAATGGACAATACAGTTGATTTATACCATAATATTTTGGTTACTGTTTAGGCCTTCTGAGGCATATGTACTTGAACTGTGGTGGCAAATGATTTAAGGCAGAAATAGTGTTTCTGAACCCCCCCTTTTGGTAAGTTACAGCCATGGGTGGGGCTAAGAAGATAAATTAAAATCAGATGTGAGCAAAGCTTTTTCTTTTTTCGTTTTTCACCACTGCCCACGTACAGGGCCCTGGGATTCATCTTGACATGGGAGGTTCTAAGACTCCAACCTTAAAATGATTCCCTGGCTACTAGATATATAAAACATGAATTCCTTTTACCTGAAAAATTTTCTGTAGACTGTTTCATGACAGTTCACATAAATGAATGGCATCTCTGTTTGTGTCTACTTATGGGGTTTCATAAAGATTCTAGAAGGGACAGACACACATTTGCCTAAGCATGGTTCCCATTGCAGAATGGTCAGCCTTGGCTGGGCACACAGATCAAGGAGTTCAGGACAGGGAGGTAAAGGGTGGTTTTGAGGGATATGTGTGTCACTTGCCTACCTATAATAGTTGATTCAACTTGGCCACGAGGAGACGTGGGTTGTTGAAGTTCTGAGTTGTATTGTATTCATCCGGCTGACCCCAGGTCCTCATGTGAAGCTCATTGGTAAACCTGGAATTGAGGACCCGAAGACAAGGCAGTGCCTGGCTGGTGTGCTATCCTCTTGCTAGGAGAGAGAAATCTGCCCAGGATGTCCATGGAGAAATTTCTCAACGTTGGAGTCACTTTGTTCATACCAGATTAATTTTACTTATGTAAATAGGAATACATATGCATGGAAGATAAGCTACCACCATAAGACTTTTGCACCATGTTATACATCCTGACCCCTCTTCCAGGAAAGCAGTGTGGATTCAAACCATTTTGTGGGGGAGGAGGGTTCTCTCATGAGAGTTGATGTCCAGGTGAAGGTAACCTCTGGTGCTCTGGGCTTATTTTTCATAATTTTCTCCCTACAGAGAGTTGTTTTTAACCGCAAATTTCCTTTTCTCATTTGGAAATATAGTAGCAGAAGGGTGAAGAGAGTTTGTGACCCAAAACTAAAATCTGTGTTCTCTTGTCACTTCATCAAATTAGTTCTGGTGGCATTTTGTTTCCCTCCAGAAATAAACCACTGTTAAATGATTCTTTATAAAGCAGTCCCACATTTATTACACCATGGCAGTCCAAACCACTTAGGGGATTTTAAAGTGAAGCTGGCCGTTTGCTGGAGTAGCGACTTTGGCCTTGTCATGCTGCTGTTAATCCTCCAGAAGAGAGACTGAAAGCTTTGCCACTTGCAGGTTTGGAAATTATCACATGAAACACAATAGGGTGGCTAGGTGAGATAGAGCTTTGAATTTTTCCAGGTTAACAGAGAGTGGGAAGACTGATAGGAAAGGGCAGATAAATTGGGAAAACATCAGGAATAATGATGAACTATCGTCACAACTTTAGCTTTTGTGATTCATTTGCCTCACGCTCAGTTTAATTTGTATGAAATTTACTGAAAGCAACAATTGGCTTCTTGCATAAATTAATCATGCCAGCCATTAAACATGAAATGTAATTTCAGTCACATTTGTTGAGCATTTTCTAAGAGCTTGGCTTTCTTGCTCTGCCCTTTACGTATGGTTTCTCGTCATGGTCCTTATAAACCTATATGGTAAGTAGTATCATTCCTACTTTTAATACAGGATATTTGGGGATTAGAAAGTTTAAGTAATTTGACTAACGTCCTACCGCCTAGAATGATAGTCTGGGATACAAACCCAGGATGTTCTAATTACTGCCCTAGAATAATTCTTATTATTTAAGAAGGAAGTCTTGGCATTTTTTTTAAACACTTGTGAAAATTGATAATTAACCATTTTAAGAAAGCAGTTATGTTACATAAACTTAGAAGTCATGTGGAAAACAGGAAAACTTGCTACACTGTGTATTTATGATGTTTATTTTATTTCAAAAATAAGTAGTAATATTTGTTTATATTTGAGCAGTGTCTAGGAATCCAAGACTTTACTGTATGTTAATATTAATTATTGATTTTGTTTACTGTGATTTTGGGGAATAATTTAATAGTATTAGTTCATATGCAAACTTAGAGTAACTGCTGTTAGAATTTTAGAGTACAAATTTATTTATTCCCAAAAGGAAGCTGAGTAACATCTGTGTTTTGAGCATCTTGTAGTGAGTGCAGTAGCTTCCAAACCTACTTTATTATGACCCTGAATAAATACTATTCCTTTAAATATACACATACAAATACATATGTATGAAACTAACATTTCCTAGAATAGTAGTTACCCAGAATATCAGTGCTCACTGATATTTTGTATTTTATATCCCATTTCAAACTGTATGCTGGTCCTGACCCACAATATGGTTGTAACCTGCAGTTTGTAGGTTGTTTAAATGAGATTTTTTTCTAGTCAGGTAACCCTGGTTTGGTTCTTACCTAGTATATATGAATTGTATATCACCTAACCAGTGAAATGATGAATACTTGGCCAGGACGTTGTGAGGCTGGTTACTGAGTAGACACTCAAATGTCCATTTCTGTTGCCTTTAAAGTTCACACTTCAGCCATTAATTATTATTCCATAGTATGATAGAAAATATCTAGTTGTTTGGCCACACGTGCATTCTACTGGATTCTTAGACTATATATGATTTTAACTATGTCTGTCCTTCATATCGTGGGCTAAAAAAACACCCAATAAAAACAAACAACAGCCAAAAAACAAAAATCTTGTAATTTTAACAGACCCACATTGAGTGTTCCAAGAACCAGAATAGAATCTAGGGACTTGTTAACTTTTATGTATCACAAATGGAAATGACTACTTGTATTTGTTAATTATTTTTTATGACCACCTTTTGGAAACCTTCTAAGACATTTTTTTTCCAGGCTCCACTCTTTAACCTTCCTGGCCCATTTTCTTGTAGCGGTACCAGTACGGTCTTTCTCAATCAAAACTTTAATCATGTTATTTCCCACCTCATTTCCCACTGGCTCCTTGTTATCTTTCAAATTAGTCACAGGTTGGACTTCCCTGGAATTTCAGTAGTTAAGACTCTGTGCTTCCACTGCAGGGGGTGCACGGTCATCCCTGGTTGGGGAACTAAGATCCTGCATGCCTGCCGCTTGGCAGATGTGGCCAAAAAGTAAAAAAAAAAAAATTAGTCACAGGCTCATCAGCCTGAATTGAAGCCTTCATGATACAGGTCCAGCCCACCCTTGGAGCTTTATTTCCTTTTAGTTTCTAATCTGTTCTTCATACTAACTACTCTCATCAGACGAGATGACCTGTCATTCCCCAAACAGATCTCACAATTTCCAGTCTCTGTGCCTTTATTTTCTATGTAGAAGATAGAAACTCTGCTCCTATTGTCCTATTTTCAGATTTCCTTTCAGAACTGCCAGTTTTATTGTGATTCTTCTAGTAATCGACTCCCCCTTAACTCCCACATTACTTCCATTGACAATGGTTTTTCTGAAGCTCCTTTCTAGGGCTTTCCCTTTCTTTCTTTTTTAGTCTCAACTTTACCTGTAGATATGTCCATTTTGTTGTTCATAATATCATCTCCACACTATGCAAACACATTTGGAAAAAAAAAAAGGACAAATTCCTTGAATAAAATAATCTACCAATTAAAAAATTTTTCTTTCTAGCTTTAATGAGATAGTTGACATATAATACTATGTAAGTTTTAGATGTGCAATGTGTTGATTATTTACACACATATTGCAATTTGATTACCACTGTAGTGTTAGCTAATACCTCCATCGTGTCACATAATTTCCACTTCATTTGTGGTGAGAACATTTAAGATTTACTCTCTTAACAACTTTCAAGTATATGACACAGTACTGTTAACTGTAATCCCAGTGCTGTGCATTAGATCCCTGGAAATTATCCTGTGACTGGAAATTTGTACTCCTTGATTAACTTCTCTCCATTTTCCCACCTTCTGCTCTCTACCACTGCCTCCTGTAACCACCATTCTAGTCTCTGTTTCTGTGAGTTTGACTTTTTCAGATTCTACATATAAGTGATACCCTACAGTATTTGTCTTCCTCTGACTTATTTCACTTAGCAAAATGCATAGGGTCCGTTTTCTTCTTGTCTCAAGGCATGTACAGTCTGACTCAAATTGAAGTATTTCATGGCTCCCATATAGTTGATTGGTGGTGGGATTTTATCCCTGAGAAAATAATAGTAAAAAAATAGTAGTAAGAGCAGAGATTGGTTGAAGATGGTGGAGTAGAAGGATGTGTGCTCATTCCCTCTTGCGAGAGCACCGGAATCACAACTAACTGGTGAGCAATCATCGACAGGAAGACACTGGAACTCACCAAAACAGATATCCCACATCCAAAGGCAAAGGAGAAGCCGCAATGAGATGGTAGGAGGGGCGCAATCACAATAAAATCAAATCTCATAACCACTGGGTGGGAGACTCACAAACTGTAGAACAATTATACCACAGAAGTCCACCCACTGGACTGAAGGTTCTGAGCCCCACGTCAGGCTTCCCAACCTGGGGATCTGGCAATGGGAGGAGGAATTCTCAGAGAATCAGACCTTGAAGGCTAGCGGGATTTGATTGCAGGACTCTGACAGGACTGGGGGAAAGAGACTCCACTCCTGGAGGGCACACACAAAGTAGTGTGCGCATCAGGATCCAGGGGGAAGAAGCACTCACCCTATAGGAGACTGAAGCAGACCTACCTGCCAGTGTTGGAGGGTCTCCTGCAGAGGCGAGGGGCAGCTGTGGCTCACGGTGGGGACAAGGACACTGGCAGCAGAAGTTCTGGGAAGTACTCCTTGGCGTGAGCCCTCCCTGAGTCCACCATTAGCCCCACCAAAGAGCCTGTAGGTTCCAGTGCAGGGTCACTCAGGCGAAACAACCAACAAGGAGGGAACTAAGCTCCACCCATCAGCAGACAAGCAGATTAAAGTCTTACTGAGCTCTGCCCAACAGAGCAACGCCCAGCTCTACTCACCACCAGTCCCTCCCATCAGGAAGCTTTTACAAGCCTCTTAGATAGCCTCATCCACCAGAGGGCAGACAGCAGAAGCAAGAAGAACTACAATCCTGCAGCCTGTGGAACGAAAACCACATTCACAGAAAGATAGACAAAATGAAAAGGCAGAGGACTATGTACCAGATGAAGGAACAAGATAAAACCCCAGAAAAAAAACTAAATGAAGTGGAGATAGGCAACCTTCCAGAAAAATAAATTAGAATAATGATAGTGAAGATGATCCAGGACCTCAGAAAAAAAATGGAGGCAAAGATCAAGACGATGCAAGAAATGTTTAACAAAGACCTAGAAGAATTAAAGAACAAACAAACAGAGATGAACAATACAATAACTGAAATGAAAACTACACTAGAAGGAATCAATAGCAGAATAACTGAGGCAGAAGAACGGATAAGTGACCTGGAAGACAGAATGGTGGAATTCACTGCCATGGAACAGAATAAAGAAAAAAGGATGAAAAGAAATGAAGACAGCCTAAGAGACCTCTGGGACAACATTAAATGCAACAACATTTGCATTATAGGGGTCCCAAAAGGAGAAGAGAGATAGAAAGGACCCGAGAAAATATTACAAGAGTTTATAGTCAAAAACTTCCCTAACATGGGAAAGAAAAATAGACACCCAAGTCCAGGAAACACAGAGAGTCTCAGGTAGGTTAAACCTGAGGAAAAACACGGTGAGATACATAGTAATCAAAGTGACAAATTAAAGACAAGGAAAAATTTTTAAAAGCAACAAGGGAAAAATGAAAACATACAAGGAACTCCCATAAAGTTAACAGCTGATTTCTCAGCAGAAACTCTACAAGCCAGAAGGGAGTGGCAAAGTTCAAGAGACAAGGACGGACACTACATAATGATCAAGGGATCAATCCAAGAAGAATATATAACAATTATAAATATATATGCACCCAACATAGGAGCACCTCAATACATAGAGCAACTGTTAACAGCTATAAAAGAGGAAATCGACAGTAACACAATGATAGTGAGGGACTTTAACACCCCACTTATGCCAGTGGACAGATCAACCAGACAGAAAATAAATATGGAAACAAAAGCTTTAAATGACACAATAGACCAGATAGATTTATTTGATAGTTATAAGGCCTTCCAACCTAAAACAGCAGATTACACTTTCTACTGAAGAGCACATGGAACATTCTCCAGAATAGATCACATCTTGGGTCACAAATGAAGCCTTGGTAAATTTAAGAAAATTGAAATCATATCAAGCATCTTTTCCAATCACAACACTATGAGATTAGAAATTAGTTACAGGGAAAAAACGTAAAAAACACAAAAACATGGAGGCTAAACCATACATTACTAAATAACCAAGAGATCAATGAAGAAATCAAAGAGAAAATGAAAAAATACCTAGAGACAAATGGTAATGAAAACACGATGATCCAAAACCTATGCGATGCAGCAAAAGCAGTTCTAAGCAGGAACTTTATAGCAGTACAATCCTACCTCAAGAAACAAGAAAAATCTCAAATAAACAATCTAATCTTATACCTAAAGGAACTAGATAAAGAAGAGCAAACAAAACCCAAAGTTAGTAGAAGGAAAGAAATGAAAGATCAGAGCAGAAATAAATGAAATAAAAACAAAAAAATGTAGCAAAGATCAATAAAACTAAAAGCTGGTTCTTTGAGAAGATAAACAAAATTGGTAAACCTTTAGCCAGACTCATCAAGAAAAAGAGGGAGAGGATTCAAATCAATAGAATTAGAAGTGAAAAAAGAGAAGTTACAAGAGACACTGCAGAAATACAAAGTATACTAAGAGACTACTATGAGCAACTCTATGCCAGTAAAATGGACAACCTGGAAGAAATGGACAAATTCTTCAAAAAGTATAACCTTCTAAGACTGAACCAGGAAGAAATAGAAAATATGAAGAGACCAATCACAAGTAATGAAATTGAAACTGTAATTAAAATCTTCCAGCAGGGCTTCCCTGGTGGCACAGTGGTTGAGAGTCCACCTGCCAATGCAGGGGACACGAGTTCGTGCCCCAGTCCGGGAAGATCCCACATGCCGCAGAGTGGCTGGGCCCATGAGCCATGGCCACTGAGCCTGTGCATCTGGAGCCTGTGCTCTGCAACGGGAGAGGCCACAACAGTGAGAGGCCCAGGTACTGAAAAAAAAAAAAAATCTTCCAACAAACAAAAGTCCAGGAACAGATGGCTTCACAGGTGAATTCTATCAAACATTTAGAGAAGAGCTAACACCCATCCTTCTCAAATTCTTCTAAAATACTGCAAATGAAGGAACACTCCCAAACTCATTCTGTGAGGCCACCATCACCCTGATGCCAAAACCAGACAAAGATACTACAAAAAAAGAAAATCACAGACCACACAGAGGGAACCTACCTCAACGTAATAAAGGCCATATATGACAAACTGAGATAAAGGCCATATATGACAAACCGAGAGCAAACATCATACTCAATGGTGAAAACCTGAAAGCATTTCCTCTAAGATCGGGAAAAATACGAGGATATCCACTCTCGCCACTATTATTCAACAAAGCTTTGGAAGTCCTAGCCACAGCAATCAGAGAAGCAAAAGAAATAAAAGGAATCTAAATTGGAAAAGAAAAAGTAAAACTATTACTATTTGCAGATGACATGATACTATACACAAAGAACCCTAAAGATGCCACCAGAAAACTACTAGAGCTTATCAATGAATTTGGTAAAGTTGCAGGATACAAAATTAATGCACAGAATTCTCTTGCATTCCTATACACCAACAACAAAAGATCAGAAAGAGAAATTAAGGAAACAATCCCATTCACCATTGCAACAAAAAGAATAAAATACCAAGGAATAAATCTACCTGAGGAGGTTAAAGACCTGTACTCAGAAAACTGTAAGACACTGATGAAAGAAATCAAAGATGACACAAACAGATGGAGAGATATACCATGTTCTTGGATGGGAATAATCAATATTGTGAAAATGACTATACTACCAAAAAGCAATCTACAGATTCAGTGCAATCCCTATCAAATTACTAATGGCATTTTTTTTTTTATAGAAGTAGAACAAAAAATCTTAAAATTTGTGTGGAGACACAGTAGACCCCGAGGAGCCAAAGCAGTCTTGAGGGCAAAAAACGGAGCTGGAGGAATCAGACTCCCTGACTTCAGTCTATATTACAAAGCTACAGTAATCAAGACAATATGGTACTGGCACAAAACCACATATAGATCAGTGGAACAAGATAGAAAGCCCAGAGACAAACCCACACACCTATTGTCAACTAATCTATGACAAAGGAGACAAGGATATACAATGGAGAAAAGACAGCCTCTTCAATAAGTGGTCCTGGGAAAACTGGACAGCTACATGTAAAAGAATGCAATTATAACACTCCCTAGCACCATACACAAAAATTACCTCAAAATTAATTAAAGACCTAAATGTAAGACCGGACACTATAAAACTCTTAAAGGAAAACATAGGAAGAACACTCTTTGACATGAATCACAGCAAGATCTTTTTTGATCCACCTCCTAGAGTAATGGAAATAAAAACAAAAATAAACAAATGGGACCTAATGAAACTTAAAAGCTTTTGCACAGCAAAGGAAACTATAAACAAGACGAAAAAACAATCCTCCGAATGGGAGAAAATATTTGCAAACGAATCAACGAACAAAGGATTAATCTCCAAAATATATAAGCAGCTCATGCAGCTCAATATTAAAAAATCAAACAACCCAATCCAAAAATGCGCAGAAGACCTAAATAGACATTTATCCAAAGAAAATATACAGATATCCAAGAGGCACATGAAAAGCTGCTCAAACAACAAATGCTGGAGAGGATGTGGAGAAAAGGGAACCCTCTTGCACTGTTGGTGGGAATGTAAATTGATACAGCCACTATGGAGAACAGCGTGGAGGTTCCTTTAAAAACTAAAAATAGAATTAGCATATGACCCAGCAGTTCCACTACTGGGCATATACTCAGAGAAAACCATAATTCAAAAAGACACATGCACCCCAATGTTCACTGTGGCACTATTTACAATAGCCAGGTCATGGAAGCAAACTAAATGCCCATCGGCAGACGAATAGATAAAGAAGATGTGGTACATATATACAATGGAATATTACTCAGCCATAAGAAGGAACAAAACTGGGTCATTTGTAGAGATGTGGATGGACCTAGAGACTGTCATACAGAGGGAAGTAAGTCAGAAAGAGAAAAACAAATATCGTATATTAACGCATATATGTGGAATCTAGAAAAATGGTACAAATGAACCAGTTTGCAAGGCAGAAATAGAGACACAGATGTAGAGAACAAACGTATGGACAGCAAGGGGGGAAAGTGGGATGCGGGTGATGGTGGTGGGATCAGTTGGGAGTTTGGGATTTACATATATACACTAATGTCTATAAAATAGATAACTAATAAGATCCTGCTGTATAAAAAATATAATTCAAAAAAGTATATATA
>NW_020173397.1:4465886-4498197 GCF_003031525.2 Neophocaena asiaeorientalis asiaeorientalis | reverse complement strand
TATATATATATATAGCAGTGCAGAAATAAAAAGAAAAATTCACAATTATAAAAAATATTAAAATCCCACAAATATAGTAGTAAGATTAATTCCAATTTTACAATTTGGGCTTTAAACATACACCGTTTCTTGGGCTATGATGGTAGCGTAAAATGATCCAGTTTGTATAAATCTTATGAGGCTTGATAAATGCACTTAATAATTGTCAGGTGATGACAAAATTAAATGAGTCAGTGAATGTTAATATCTCTCCTTTCATATGTCTAGATGCCTTGGGCCAGTTTCAATATGTGGCATATATAATGTATTATGATGTGTTAATAACGTGGATCAGAGAGAAACAAAAGTCAAGGACAAATGTAAAGTTTTGTAAGATGTACATTTAATACTTTTTAACATTTAGCTGATTACCTTTGGATGCCAATTAAACATTATACCCGCTTCCTCCAGTGGTTTTTTGTGTGTATCTGTTGACTGAGTCTATTAATTTTCATTACTTATACAAAATATTGTAGATTTTCTTTAATTGTACTGAGTTGGGTTTATTTTATTGATTCTGCGCTAATCTGAGAGGTCTGTTTTTGTAGTTTAGAGCAAAGCAGGCAGGTTTCACATTGTGTTGAGCCTTCAGGTCACCTATTAGTTTCTTACATCTTTTCAGAAATGTTCATCTGCCTTATGGCAGTCCTCAAGTTGGGTCAAGTGATGGAGTAGTACAAAGAGTAGTGATAGAGTAAAAACCTCAGGACAGTAGACAATGGTTTTATTTTTTTGTGAGGGGTATACAACTTCCACTTGATTGTGTTTAGGCAGAGCATGGGACACCTGTGAAGGTAGGTGAAATGGCAACGTTTAGTCTGTGGAGGGATACAGTGAGAAGTGTTTCACGAGACCGTTAATTATCAATTTGAGATTAATGCTCACTTCAGAGGCCACACTGGATTATAGTTATTGCTCTACCCTAAAAGCACCTTTCAGGTCCATGTGCTTAAGGTGGTGACCTTCATAGTAAGAAAATAGCATATCCCTAGATCATAAGAAACTCTGTCTGAAATTTTGTAGCTGTATTTGATGTATCTGAAACAGCTTGCTACTTAGATGCTAACCTAGGTTATGTGTATTTTTATACAAAGGCAGTTAAACCCATGGTTTTTAAGAATAGTAAAGCTTGGGCTTCCCTGGTGGTGCAGTGGTTGAGAGTCCGCTTGCCGATGCAGGGGACGTGGGTTCGTGCCCCGGTCCGGGAAGATCCCACGTGCCGCGGAGCAGCTGGGCCCGTGAGCCATGGCCGCTGAGCCTGCGCGTCCGGAGCCTGTGCTCCGCAACGGGAGAGGCCACAACAGTGAGAGGCCCGCGTACCGCAAAAAAAAAAAAAGAATAGTAAAGCTTATATTTATATAAATTGATGCAGTGAGTTTTCCCTGTAATATAAAATTCTTTTAGTGCTTTGTAAAATGGCAAGAACCAGCTGCCTTGTAGGTTACCTGGTCAGCTTGTGTGTTTTTACTTTGTTGTACTGATTACAGAACCAGAGGCCTGGCCCATGCTAGTCCAATAGCTAAAAATGATGTCCACAAGGTTATCAGGCAGACATTTGGGTCTCAGTGCAAACGGAATAGGGAACAGAGTGAAATAGCTTTTGTTCATTTTTTCATGTTGTAAGGTATGTGGACATGCAGGATTAGAATTCAGAAAATAATGATTAGGTTGATTCATATACATTTATAAGCCAATATCTTCAAAGTGCTTAGCACCATACTCAGCTCATTGTAAGCACTCCTTATACTGATATTACCCTTTGAGAAGCTTTTACCACAGGGGTTCACAGCATACACCCTGGAGCAAAACTCTCTGGGTTTAAGCTAAGTAACTTCAGGCAAGTTGTTCACACTATCTTTTCCTGTTTCCTCATCTCTAAACTTGTGATAGAAGTATTTACTTCATGGAGTGGTTGTGGGAAATAAAGGTTGATAACAGTGGTTTTAATAAGAAAGAAAATAATAATAAAAATGCCAGCGAAACATTAGTTATTGTTATTTGTAATGTATTCTAAAACTAATTCCTAACATGGCTCTACATGTTAACATTCTTGGAAAAGTAGCATCTCTTTGTTTCCTTGCCTTTTTTGGAAATGTGAAAGTGCATGTGTCTCTACCTCGTGTGGGACATATTTTTAAAAAATTTTTCCCCCTTGTTGGAGAAATCTATTTCCAAGGGATAGTGTGGATATTTGTCTACAGATCCTCCCCTGGGGATTATGTGGCAGCTACTTCAAAGCTATCCCAGCTTGCACTTAATCATTTGAAACATCAAATAACTTGCTTGTTCATTTTATGCATGTTTTCTTATTGAGGAAAATAGTTAAGCTAGAGTGAGCACCAGAAGCTGCTTTTTCTTGGTTTTCCTCCTAGAGTAGTTCTCAAGCGTGCTTCTCTTGGAAGCATTGTGCACTCTCCTATAGCTTCTAAGAATGACTCAACTTGGGAGCATCCTGTTTAACCACAAAACTCATGTTCCCTCTGTTTAATTTCTTAAGGCTTGCCCTCCCTTCAATGCAGTTACCATTTTTTCTTCCACATTAGGTGGATGAGATTTGTATTGCCCTCCCTTTGAGAAGGGACCTTGATTTATTAAGGAACTATTTCAGTTCTTACTGACCCACTAGGCATTGTTCCAGGTGAATTGAGGAGACAGTGATGAGTAAAGTAGACCATGTCCCTGTTCTCATGGGGCTTTCACCCTTGTAGGAGAAGACATACAGTAATAAGCAAACAAATCAATTAGATATTTTTGAAAGTATGAAAGTATGATGAAGAAAATGAAGCAGGAAAATGAGACAAAGAGGCAAGAAGAAGGAGTGTGCTTTAGTTAAGGTGACCAGAGATGGCCTCTCCTAGGAAGTGATGTGTGGGCAGAGATGTGAAAGATGAGAGGCAAAGATGGTTCCAGGCAGAAGGGACAGCGGGTATCAGGGCTCTGAGGCAAGAAGGAGTTCAGTCTGGGTGAGAATGACAATTGTGACTGAATGCATTTCTGTAGCCTTCTGGGTTCCAGGTGCTATTCAAGTGTGTGGGATATATACACCAGTGAACAAAATAAACCTTTTTTTTTTTTTCCCGCTCATGGCACATCTTGTCAGGGTAGGGCATTGGAGGGTGTTGGGGGAGAGTGGACAATAAACAGTCTTAATAAATAAGTTATGTGGAGTATTAGCTCATCAGTGATATGAAAAGAATTAGTGTGGAGGTTTAGAGTGGGTGGGCTACAAATTAAAATACTGCAGTCAAGACAGGTCTCACAGAGCAGACGACATTCAAGCAAAATATTGAAGGAGCTGGGGAAGTCAGCCACGTGAGTATCTAGGAGAAGAAATTGTCAGGCCTAGGTAGGAGCTAGTGCAGAAGAGGTAGGTAGCAAACATTGGGCTTGGCTTGTTCAGAAGGCCTCAGGGAAGTGTCTGATGCCAGAACAAAGTGAGTGAGAAAGAGGTGGGAGGCGCATGTGGAGAGGTAATCAGTGATACCATGCAGGGTCTTGTAAACCACTGTCAGGAGTTCATTCTGACTCTGAATGAAATGAGTGGCCATCTTGGGGGTGTGAGTTAAGGGACATGGACTGGGGCTGGGGGACTTTAAGCAGGGAGACCTGCTAGAATAATGGAGTGAACCAGGAGACACACCCTAATGGCTCGTAGAAGGAGGTGGCCAAGATGGTGAGACTTTGCCAGATTCTGAATATATTTTGTAGGCTGAAGTGGAGCGTGTGAGAAAGAGGAGTCCAGGATGACTCTAAGTGTTTGGTCTTGAACAAATAGAAGATTAACATGGTAAAGACTTGAGCTGGAGCAGGTTTGGATGGGGTGGGCTAGGAGATGTAAAGTGGGAGATGTCTGTTACACACTGTGGTTACTGTTCCTTGCGACCTCGGGTACACCGTATCCCCTCTCCTGACTTAGTCTGGGCAGTGTGATTGCCTTTGGCCAGTGGGTCATTAGCAGTGAGATGAAGCAGGGTTGAAATGTGCTCACAGGGTTGGGCGCAGCCTCTTGTGAGAAGAGCTTTCTGTCGCCATGATGAGAAGAGCTTTCCCTCAATAGTTGTTGTCTTCTGACTCGGTCCTCCAGTGAGTGCAGGTGAGGCAGTTACCCAGCCAAGTGCAGCTAGACCAGAGCCACCCGCTGAGCCCAACTTAGATCGTCAGACCCTCACTGACCTACAGATCCTTGAGAATCAATGGCTGCTGTAATAAGTCACTGAGTTTTCTTTTTCAGGTTTTATTGGAGTATAGTTGATTTACAATGTTGTGTTAGTCTCGGGTGTACAGCAAAGTGAATCAGTTATACATATACATATATCCACTCTTTTAGATTCTTTTCCCATATAGGTCATTACAGAGTATTGAGTAGAGTCCCCCCAGTCGCTGAGTTTTGAGGAAATATGTTATGCAGAAGTTTTATGGCAGTAACTCAGCAATAGGGCATCTAAGCAGTGAAGTAAAACAGCGATTTGGAGCTAACAGTCTGGCGTTCAGAAGAAGTCTGGGCTGGAGACAGAAATTTAGGAGTTATGAGCATATTAATGATATTTAAAGCCTCAAGATGAAATGAGATCACCATGGGAGTGAATGGAGTAGAGGAGGTAACCAAGGATTGCGTTACTGCATCATTACAAAATTCTAGAAGAAGAGGGGCAACCAGCAGCAAAAGCTGTAAAGGAACAACCAGTGCGGCAGAAGAAAAGCAGATTGCCTAAAAAGTACGTGGACAAAAACAATATGGAGGAGGAGGAAGTGATCAACTGTGTCAAAGGTGACTACTAAGTGTTGGTTATTGGCTTTGGTAACCTCATTACCTTTATTTTTTATTGAAATATAGTTCATTAACAATGTTGCATTAGTTTCAGATGTACAACATAGTAATTCAATATTTTTATAGATTATACTCTATTTAAAGTTATTATAAAATATTGGTTATATTCCCTGTGTTGTACATTATATCCTTGTATCTTGTTTATTTTTGGGGGAGCGGTTCATTGTTGACCTTGATAAAGGCAATTTCACAGGCACGGTGGAGGTGCAAGCGAGTGAGTTTAAATGTGAATATAGGAGGAGAGGAATTCTTTGTAGCAAGTTTGTGAGAAAAATTGTGGAAAGGGGATAAAAATGAGATTAAATGTGGCCTTTTCACAAAGGGAATGGTACACCATGGTAAAGGTGTTGAATTTTATTCTGACTGAGGTGGGAGGTAGTCGGAGGGTTTAAACAGTGATCTGTTTGTCTGTTTAGTATTGCTCTGGCTGCTGTATAGAGAAAGGTCTGAAGTGAAAATTGGGGAGAGCAGTTAAGAGGCCATTTCTGGACTTGAGGACACGGGATGGGAGGGGGAAGCTGGGGTGAAGTGAGAGTAGCATCGACATATATACGCTACCAAATGTAAAATAGATAGCCAGTGGGAAGCAGCCACATAGCACAGGGAGATCAGCTCCGTGCTTTGCGATGACCTAGAGGGGTGGGATAGGGAGGGTGGGAGGGAGGCTCAAGAGGGAGGGGATATGGGGATACATGTATATGTATAGCTGATTCACTTTGGTGTACAACAGAAACTAACACAGTATTGTGAAGCAATTAGACTCCAATAAAGATCTATTAAGAAAAAAAAAAAAAAGGCCATTTCTGTTTCCCAGGTGAGAGATTATGTTGGCTTTGGCTAGAGTTGTAGATGTGGAAAGCCATGCATAAATTTTTCAAAGAGGTACTGCTATTAGAAGGACAGTAGTGTGGGATCTCTAGCTTACAGATTTTTAGAAAGTTTTTGTGATCAAATGAAAATGACAAATGCACATGAGTTTTTTTTTATAGTTTATTTCCAGTTGTACCTTATCTACATGAATAATGCCCATTTGAAGCAATATGATGTTACATTGGTTAGTTTATAAAATTTACATTCTGCTGTTTTTCAAAGTAATAATTTGTGTTGTCTATGGATAAATATGGAAAAATATGATAATTTTTCTCTCCTTCAAATTCCATTCCAGTCTGAGCCATTCCAGCAACACTGGCCTATTTTGCTCAAATGACATTAGTGGCAGTTTCTGGTATAAGGTCCTTGACTGAGTTTGTGTGCAAAATAACTTTTTTTTGAATGGAAAAATTTCCATGAGTTTTATTTGGGATGAGGATTAAGCAACAACAAAACACATTTTTACTTTCTTAGATCTAGGATTTATATGTAGTAGAGAATTGTTCATGCAGAAATGGCCAATAAAGTATTTTGCCAAGTGCGCTTTCAGTAGAGACTCCAGTGATTGTCTGTGATCTGTTTTGCTCTTATATCATGTCCAGAGGTTCCCATGGGAACCACCCCCAATTCGTGGGAAGAGTCAAATTTAGCAAACAATACAGAAAAGCCATTTAATCATCCTCTGTGTGATCCATGAAAGAGCCAGAAATACAGAGGAAATGAAGTCACTAGAATCTTTCTATCTACATGGGACTGACCAGAGAAAAAGTCCTGCTTGTGGTAAATAGAGTTGATAGATAGCAAAACAGCTAATGTCCTAAATCTGACAATAACAAAACCTCTTCCATCATCTGTCGCTCTCGGTTCAGATATCTTTCCAAGATTTGTAAAGTGTTTTGGTGTTTTAGACTTTGGCATCCTGACAGTCATTTTCATTTAACTTATCTTTCTCCTGAAAGACTGTTTCCAGGAAAAAAAAAAAAAAAAAGCCAGTGAGCCTTATACATAATCTTCTCATTATGTTCAGAAAGCTAATTTTAAACCTGAATTCCCCAACTCTCTCTCTCTGTCTTACCTGACTGCATTAATTAATTCCTGTACAGCAGTGGAAATTTACCTCAGACACCTGACCCATCAACTTCTGAATATGGAGACTCTATCTTTTATGAAAAACTGGGGCACCCGTTACCACAGGACATGTGAATACAGATTATTTGTACCTGGGAGGGAACTTTTCTGAGAACAGAGACTTTGGGGCCCCCCAGGATCCGCTGCTCAGACAACTGGTGATTAAGATCAGAGAACACCCCCTTAACCTTTGTATTACAAGACCTGACTCTTCTCTTTTCCCTGACTTGATTGAAAACTATTTTTAAGTGAATTTGTTTGTGCTAAGTTGCCAGTGGACACGGAGTCTGGGAGGGTCGGTCTTGGGGACCACGTAGTCCAAGGCTGCACCCGATCTGGACCTGGCCTTCCTCTCCAGGTTCATCTTCTCACTCCCCACCTTGTTCTCCACCATGAACTGTATTGGCCTATTTATTTTCTCAAACACATCTACGGCTTGTCTGCTCCAGAGTCCTTGCGCATGTGGTTTATTTTTCCTCAGGTGCCCCCCGGCAATTTCTATTCATCCTTAAGATCTCAGATTATATGCCATTTCCTCAGAAAGCACTTCTTTGACCCTCCAATTTACATTCGATTTCCCTCTATTGTTTTCTCATCACAAGTTTACTTTTTCACCAAAACATTTAACATGCTTCATAATTACATTTTGTCGATGAGGTCCTACAGGGGTGGGGGGGGCGGTTTACTTGGGTTTGCTTTTTCTCTTCTCCATCGATAGAGATTCCAGAATTTCTCTCCTTAGACGCTTATGTGCGAGTTTCCCCCTAATGGCAGGCTGGTAGCAGGGCTGCCTTAGAAGGGATACATTCGGACTGAAAAGCAAAAGCCCTTGTGATATTTGAAGGAAAAGAGTTGGCATTTTGGAAAGATGGAAGATGCCAGAGCCATTCCTGCCAGTGCTTCCATGACCGGCTCGGGACCTGGGAGGTGGCTGTTTGTGGAAATTAAAAAAATCTGAGTCCTGAGAATATTGGAAGCCTGAGAACTACGCATCTTTGATGAGCTTAGCCTCCAGGAAGTGAAATTGTCCTCCAAGTGGCATGCGGGGCCCCTCTGGAGATCCCATTGCAGCAATAGCTCAAGCTTCCTCCACAGCCTCCGTAAACAGCGCCACCGTGAGGCAGCAGTACTCAGTGACAGTGGTCAGCTCATTTGTTTCCTGGTGTGATTGTCCTAGGAGGACTTCCTGCCCATTATGCGTGTGGAAGAATGAGCATGCAGCTGCATATGAACCCTGAGTTGGAGAAGCCTTTGTCTCCATTGGCTTGTAAGATTCTTTGTAGACTCTCAATAAATGCTTGTTTTATAGATGAGGAGATGGAAACTGAGAGAAGTCAAGTAACTTTTCCCAGGATCACAGCATTACATAGTGGTCGGGTTGGGATAAAACTATGCAAATCTTCTGGTCCCTGTTTTGGTAGTTCTGCAGTTGAGTGAAACCATGAGGAAGGCTGCCCAAATTTCCATGATGTGTATTGAGAGGTTAGATTTTATGCCCTCCTGGTGTGAATACCTGGCTATTTTGGAATAGGTAAGCCTGTGTCTATGGGGTGCTTATCTTATGTCTGTCAATCATTTTGGGATCATTAAAATTTCACATCTGTATATCTGAACCTCTTCATTCTAGTTTTCCTCGTAACCTCCCTGCTTTTCTTCTTGCCTATCTACTTGAGGCATTTTTCTTTCATTAGTTTCCCAAAGAGATTTTTAAAGAAAGAGAAGTTTTGCTTTCTGATATGAACTTACTCTTACACTTGTGAAAATGGAAGAAAATACTTAAAAAGTGAAATACATAAAGTAAGCACATATGAGTATAATAAAGTAGATTACATAAGGCCTGGTGGGTAATAAAAGTGAGAATGGGGTGAGACTGATGGATGATGGCTTCTTAGAGGAAGAGGGTTTTAAGATAGGCAATATGAAAATATCTGGAGAAGATGTGCATCCCAGGAAGAAGGAAGAACAAGGCACGTGTGTTTATTGGGTTTGGGAGAAGAGACGTGGTTAGCCTTGGTGGGATCACTCAGAACCAGCTGAGGAAAGGATGCGCTGGAGAAGGAGTTCCTCGAATCAGCGGGTTTTAAGTTGCCAAAGGACTGGTGTATAAAGATCAGTAGAGGAACTTGTAAAACTGTAGACTCTCACAGGGTACAATGAATGGGAAAGGAATCTTTGTATGTTTTGTGTGTATAAATTGGGGATTACCTCTACAAAGTAAAAATTTAAAAATGAACAATCTCTGGCATAATTTCTGGTTTCAAATCTGACTTTATTGCTTACTACCTGGGTGACTTTGGATAAGTTCTTTAAGATTTAAGCCTATTTCCTCATTTATAAAAATTGGTTTTTGAGATGATCAAGTGAAATATACAAGGAGATGTCCTAGGATAATGTTAGCTTATAGGAGGTGTCCAATAAATGTTAGCTTTATATATTAAAATATATTCATTCCACATTGCAGTAACTGACGTAGCTATAGTTTTAAATGAATGTTTTCAGTTAATCTTGAATTATTGTTGCTGACTTAAAAACTTTTCCCTTCAGATTTTCTCAGAAATTGTCTTTCATGAGTAGGTGCAGAGTAAATCATTGTTTTCAATCAAGAAACATGACTGAACAAACACATTTGCATAAAATCACTCCCAGGAATCTATCCGAATGAATGAAAAAAACGCCAAATTAGGAAGGATGATTTCACTTATACTCAAAGTACAGTGGAGCCTCAACCTCACACCCTAAATTACAAGGACTAGTGTTTGGATTCAATTTAGTAGAAGTTGCCAGGATTTAATTCACATGTTCTTTAATCTTGAATATGCTGTCCTACATGGGAAGTGGAAATGAAGGGCTTTTTAACAACCCTGGCAAGTAGGACAGAGTGGCCAAGTTACATATCAAATTTTATGTTCCAGAAAATGCAGCTTATAACACAAAGACAGACGAAGTCGAGGGGGGTGGGGGAGTTTTCCAAAAGTATTAATGTAAGAAGTTTAGGTATGTTTCCAAAAGTCTACTGTCCTTTATTATTTGGGCATTAATGTTTCAGTACATACATACTCAATGTCTCTTAAAATGCATTTCATAAATAATAGAGAAATCAAAGCTTTTAATTAACAGTTTCTTACCATACAAATGTGATTGTGGTCTCAACAACTGCTAAAGGAATTATGAAGGACAAAGTGAGCCGTTGCACCAAAGACAACCGTCATAAATGCTGGCCACTTAGATGAAAATGGCTGGGCCAATTATCCTCATCTTCTTTCCTGTTCCACATTTGAAAAGAGCCTAGACTCTCAATGAAGTGAATCATCACTGATACAGAGAAGTGAAAATGTCCTCGCCAGCAGGGACCACAAAGAGCAGGAGAATCAGATTAGTTATAGGATATGTGAGTGGTTGAGTCTGCAGGGAAGGCTGGAGAACAGGCAGCATACACTGCTGGTTTTGCCATTTGGAAATTTGAGCCCATTGTTTCTAGATCTTCACTTTTTCAAGAGAAGCAAAGTATCCATTGGTTTTTGTTTGATTGTTTGTTTGTTTGGAGGGGTTAAATCTGCACATTTTAGAATATTGGGAAATAATCCAGCATTCTTTCCATGGCCTGAGGCAGTGCGGGCAGCACTGAGTGGGCTGGACAGGACATACCTTGTGCCACATTTGGCCCAGGGACTTTCAGCTCACTACCTCTGAGGCCTAATGCATGGTGTGGGAATCCTGAGAGGCAAGAGAGATGGGTGATTATGATCTCAGATCACAATCAGTGCTCTTGGCATCAAGCCTACATCTTGTTCCTGGAGCGCTGATTGATTGTCTTAGCACAAGACAAGATCTGATCAGGGAGATGGTTATGTAAGGTTAATGTTCCAGAACTGATACTTTTAACCAAGATCTTTCCCCTAAGAGTTTTGTTCCTCAGTATGAACACAATGCTCTCATTAGTTTGAACATTTTTTTTTTCATTTTAAAAGAAAACAGTTAATTTCAACATATGCCCAAACCTTGCCATATCTATGCCTGTAACACTTCCTTATGAACTTTCTTAATATTTAAAAAATTAAATATCAAAACAAAATACAAAATTGTTAGGCATCCTTTGTCTCCTGTTGTCCTGACCTATCTCGGGTTCTTTATCAAGCTTTTCATCTGGTGATACAAGCCAGTTTTACCTGAACAGTGGGAAAGGATTATAGGTCCTCAGAGCCGTGGGAAAAGGATTCAAAAGACATCAGAAGGTTGGTTTTGAGACCCTCCTCATGAAAGGTATTCTACCCCATGGATATTTTATTAAACGGATTATCTTTCTGCCAGGTGTTTGAGACTTCCCCCTTCACTGGCTTTTTCTGAGGACTGTTGAAGTATTCTGTTGTGTGAGGTGAGCCATTTTTTTGTAGGTGATTTGCAGGAAATGAGATCTGTAAGCAACCATTAAAAATGCTCTATTTCATTTTTAAAGCAGCGTTTAAGTGGATTATGTTTGTCCCACTATGGTCTTTTTTTAGCTGAACAATAATAAGATCCGTTTGACACAGCCTGACATTTTTTTTAAAACGTTTAGTTTAATCCTTTGACAAACCTTGCTCACATTTGTCTTTAACCTTGTACCACCTGCCTTGGCTGGTTATGTAATTTGAAGATTAAAAATGCTTATTTCCTTTTCCTTGTTACTGAACTCCAAAGCTCACTCAGACCCTTTCATTTTCCTTGCTTTCCTTTCCCCTCTATTTCCCCAATTACTTATGCTTGGATTAGTAAAATTGCTTGAAAAATAATAGTTCAGTCAAATGCAGAGTTACCTGATTTGTTTATGGAAAAGCTAAAGTGGGATGGGAAGGACTTGTTACTAAATTGTAGTTTAAAAATTTTTATCATTGAATGTCAGTCTCACAGTGTTCCTTCTGTGACTGTATAAATATGCGCTCTGTTGATTGTTAGAGGTGAAAAGCATTTGGGCAGTTATTTGGTCTAACACCCTTTCTTACTCAAAAGGCCATGGTAAACCATGTAGGAGGGTCATCTTGGCCAAGGTCGTGCAAATGCTACTGGTGAGATGGTACTGCATAGTGGTTAAGGGCTTAGGATCTGAAGGTGGACAGACTGAGTTTGTGTCCTGGCTGGCGGACCATATACTAATTATCTTGCTGTGACTTCAGGCAAGCCAAATAAATTTTCTGAGCCCTAGTTTCAATGATTTTAAAATGGAGATAATAATAGTACTCACTTCAAAGGGCTGTGATGAGGAAGAAGTGATAGGATCCAGGCCAACTTCATGACACATTCCCTAGCACATACCAAGTTCTCAATAAATTGTCAGAACCCAGGTTTATTTTATCACATAGCTCTAGAAGTGCTTCCAAACTATCTAAAGGCTTTCTTGAGGTCTGTTACAGCTTCCTCAGTAGGGGCTTGGAATGCGTTGTCATTTGCTGGGGGTGCCTTGTGTGGTTCAGCAGTGCACATGGGTGTGTATTATGTAGTTTGCACCCCATTCCCCTTGATGCCATCTTCATATTTGGTTTATAAATTCAATAAGTATGTATTGAGCACCTTTCTCCTCTGTACACACTTCTGTGCTAGATCCTGAGCAGACATTTGGGAACAGAGGGGACACCCCTCTTTTCATGGAGCTTAAGTTTTGGGGTGGGAGATAGATGCTAAACAACGAATCATATTTTTGTTTATTTATGGCTATGGTAAGTGAGTACTAATTGCTATGGTGAGTAAAACAGGGCGGCCAATGAATGGAGTTCTGAAGGATAAGGAGGTCTTAGCTAGGCAAATAGGGCAGAAAGCTTTGAGTTTTGAAGCTTTCTTCAAATGTACATGCAGAGGTGCAGGAAGAGAAAAACATATTGTAATTCTAGGAATAGATGGAAATACTTGTGGCTGAATCAAGTGGATACTGGAGGATGAAGCTGGAGAGGAAGGGGTCCTAGATCATGAATTTTTAGGGCATGTTAAAATATCTGGGCTTTATTATGAGATAATGGAAGGTTATTAGACGATTATAAATAGAAAAAGTCCTATCCAGATCTTTTATAAAGGTCATTTTAGTGCTATATAAAAAATGGGTGGAGGGAAGAAGATTCAAAACAGAGAAAGCTCTTCAGGAAAGAGGGCGGCTTGTGATAGGCTGGGGAGAATGGAGGTGAAGAGAGATCTGAGGAGATACACAAGGGGTACAAGTGAAGGAGCCTGGTGTGTGATCAGTGTGTTAACAGAGGCAGAAGGAAGTAGAAAGAGCGACTCTACTTCTGTCTTGGGCTCCAAATATCATTAATGATGGAGCAAAGTTGATATATGATCAGAATTTTCCCTGATGCAACTGAAGCACAAGGGTGTTCCAGGTTCTGGCAGAAGAATGTCCACATGGTGGACCACACAACAGAGAGTGTATAGGAAAAATACACTTCTCCTTTAGTCTCACACCACCACCATACTCACAACCCTTCTGACACCATACGTGAGGATTTTTTTTATTTTAATCCCACACCAAGCAACTTTCTTTGACACCAGCTGAATGTCCTATAATTCAGTGCAGTTCTGACACTAACCAGAGTTAGTGCAGAACCCACAGGTTAAGGGCTCAGTCCCACAAGACTGCCCCTACATCAGAACCAATTGCAAGTAGTAGGTCACCAGGTTACCCACAAATTCTGTCAGACTTGGCACAATTCAGGGGTTCATATGACACCCCAACCCCCCAACCTTGGATTCATCATTTGCTAGAATAGCTCATAGAACTCAGGGACACACTTACTTACATTTACCAGTATGTTATAATAATAAGCATATGATAAAGGTTACAGATGAACAGCCAGATGAAGAGGTACGTAGGGGGAGGTCTGGAAGTGTCCTGAGCACCGGAGCTTCTGTCCCTGTGGACTTAGTGTGTGCCACCCTCTACGTACGTGGATATGTTCACCAACCTGGAAAATCCCTAGACTTTTGGGATTTTTATGAAGGCTTCATCATGTAGTCAAGCTCAGTCATTCACTCAAATCTCCAGTCCCTCTCCCCTCCTCTGAGGATGGGGGTGTGAGACTGAAAGTTCTAAACTTCTAATCATGGCTTGATTTTTCTGGTAATCGGTCCCCATCAGGAACTATTTAGTAGCCCACCAAGAATTGCCTCATTAGAAAAAAAGATACTTCTATGATGTAGGAAATTCCAAGAGATTTAGGAGCTTTGATTAGGAACCAGAGTCATAGACTAAATGTTAGAACCAAAGATGCTCCAGTGCTCTTATTAGGAAATTCCAAGGGTTATGGGAGGTCTATGCCAGGAATGATGGATGAAGGCGAGGTATATTTCTTATAAATCACAGAATCTCAGAGAAGGAGGTGAAAAGAGGACTTCTTGGTTATGATTAGTATAATGTTGTGAATTGGTTTGATATAATTTCAAATCCACTTGTTTATGATTTAAGTGAAGTTTGTGTGTGTGTGTTTTTTTTTTAATCCACTTGTTTATGGACAAAAAAGTTGTTTTTAGAGGTAAAGTTGTTTTGATATAAGAATGTTGTAAGTTATGTTATGATGTCATCGTCTCCTCTAGTATAATCGATAAGCAGTTAGTAGCTCAGCTGCTGAGGGTCCCCACTGGGAGCTTAACAATAAAAACAATTAGAGAAGCCATTCTGGTGAGGGGACGTAAATTATAAGTACCCAGAGTTTGTGAGGATAATCTGAGAATTGAGGTCTGGGTAAGGTGACTCTTTGCTGATCTACATGCCTTGGGGCATTAGCTCCTGCCTTGGTACAGACAAGTCTTTTTTTTTTTTTTTTGTGGTACGCGGGCCTCTCACTGCTGTGGCCTCTCCCGTTGCGGAGCACAGGCTCCGGACACGCAGGTCCAGCGGCTGTGGCTCACGGGCCCAGCCGCTCCGTGGCATGTGGGATCCTTCCGGGCCGGGGCACGAACCCGTGTTCCTTGCACTGGCAGGCGGACTCTCAACCACTGCGCCACCAGGGAAGCCCCACACAAGTCTTTTACCAGCAGTGGCAAAAGCTGTTAAGCGGCTCAGGAGGATGGTCTTGCTGCCAATACCAGTGCCATTGTTCCCTAGCAACGTACTCTAGCAACGAGGGACTTTTATTTTTGCACTGGCAGCTGGAAGTCGGCTCTAGGTTGGTCAAGCATCTCTCCCCAGTACCAACTCCTGTAAAGATACATGGGATATGGGGATATATGTATACGTATAGCTGATTCACCTTGTTATACAGCAGAAACTAACACAACATTGTAAAGCAATTATAGTCCAATAAAGATGTTAAAAAGAAAAAAAGATACACCTCAAACTAAATTTGGTCTTTACTCCTTTCATCCCCCCTTACCTGGAACAATAGTGTGATTAATCTATCATTGGATTGGAGTGTTATTTCTTTTTCAAGAGACATTACCCTGTGTGCTATTGGCTTGTGAAATTATGGTAATCCCCACAGTGAACCTGTGTTTAATTAAAATATTGGCAAAGACAATCTCATTCTCTGAGCCTAATTTGCTGCCTCTTCTAAACAAAACGGATAGAATACATTCCTACCCCAAATATGTTAAGTAATAAGATAGTCAAATACCAGGCGTCAGTGTAGTTAACTTTTTTTTTTTTTTTGTGGTACGTGGGCCTCTCACCGCTGTGGCCTCTCCCAGGATGCGCAGGCTCAGTGGCCATGGCTCACGGGCCCAGCCGCCATGGCTCACGGGCCCAGCTGCTCTGCGGCATGTGGGATCCTCCCGGACCGGGGCACCAACCTGTGTCCCCTGCATCGGCAGGCGGACTCTCAACCACTGCGCCACCAGGGAAGCCCAGTGCAGTTAACTTTTGAATTGTGTGGTTTGTGTATGTTCATCAGTATTGAGGAATTCTTGTTTCTTGTTTCCATGATCACAGTGTTTTTCAATGACAGTCATCAGATAAACTGCTTAGGTCAACTAAATTCATCACTTTTTAATAGAAACCTGGAATAGTCTGTATCCGTTCTTTGGTATCAATTGATTGGTTAGAATATTTGCATCTGAAATTAAGGTAGAACCACTGCCATTCGTACACAAGATAATGATCTTGCATCTTTTAAAAATATCCCCAATATTTTAATTTTTGGTTAGTTTTATTCTTTTTCAGTGAAAACCTAGGCTTAAGACTAAATATAATGTAGGCGTGAATGAGGATAAAAGAAACAAAACATATAATTTAGTGTAGTTTTCTTATATGCATTTTATTCATTTGAGCATATTATGATGTCAACTTGATTTGCACTTGAATACTCATGTTTGTTCATTGCCATGAGGTTCCCATTTTATCGAGAATTAAGTATTTTTTGTTCAGAATTCTGTTCATTGTATTGAAAAATATTCCTTTTTAATTCACATATGTTCACACATTGTACATATGTTTGGATTTCAAAGAACTTAAAAGAATCTTTTCACTGTGAAACAAATTGGAGGTAACACCATGATGTGCAATTTCATTAGGTTTTATTTGTTTTTATTTTGTTTGGACTTTCTTCTTTCCCAGCTTCCTACCACATAAAGTAAAGGGAAAACTATGCCCCACAACTGGAAAATCCATACGGGTCCCCATCTATGTGTTTGAAATTTTGTGGGATGTCTGAGGCGCCCATTCATGCAGAGAGAGATACGGGAGAGCTGTTGTGACCTGTTTATTGACTCAGGGCTATTTGTCAAACTTAGGGAATGGGGAACATTCCTCTTGCTGTCTGCTGGCCACGGGGCTTGTCAAAGCCCATAACCACAATTGTTTAGAGAAAGCTTAAAGCTCTATATAGACAAGGACTATAATGATACACCAATTGAAGTTTTCAGTCAGTCACAGGGGTTATTGCATTTATCAATCAAAAACCACCATGACAAAAAGGGGAAATTGAAAATTAAGGGAAAAAGATTCTTTCAGGAGAAAACACCAAGTATATGTAGAGATGGTAAATATCAGAAAGGATTCTCGTATATGTATAGCTGATTCACTTTGTTATAAAGCAGAAACTAACACACTATTGTAAAGCAATTATACCCCAATAAAGATGTTAAAAAAAAAAAAAAAAAAGAAAGAAAGGATTCTCCTGGAAACCGTATTAGTTAACTGGAAGTCTGGCAAAATGAACATAATTGCAAGCAAAAAAACAGTTTATAAAAGAGAAGATGAGACACGAAGGGTAGGTCCTAGGGCTCAACTCATAGCTAATTATAGGCATTTTAGAAATAGAGAACAGATGTGAGGAAGGAGGAGAAATAATAGATTACCATTCCCCGAAGCTGGACTCATTCTTAAAGACTTCACGTTAAATGAACTGACCACAGGCTGGTGAAGATTAATGAAAATAAAAACTTTTAGACATATCATGGTGAAAACATTGAATTCCAAGGATAAAGAGAAAATTCCTACAAAAATTGACACAAAAACAAAAAATAAGTTACCTACAAAGAAACAAGAATTTGTTACCTAATTTCTCATCCCTAACACAAAATGCTTGTGGACAGTGCAATATTCTTTTCAGAACTTTGGGTGGAAAGGGTTGCAACCCTGGTATTCTTTAATCAGATACCCTTTCTCATATATGAAGGGAAAGAGTACATTCTGAAACATGAAAGGACTCCAAGTATCTACAACTGTATTGTTCCTTAAAAAAAAGAAAGAAAAGGAAAGAAGAAAAAAGAGGGGAGGGGAAACGTAATGAAGCAGTGAAGTACTATAGCCAAACTGAAAATGCGTCAGAATGGATCGTGAAGGAGGAGGACATGGTGTATAGTTCATGGATGCTGCTCTAAGACTGGCCGTGGGCTGACTGCATTAAAATCA
The DNA here is from genome assembly GCF_003031525.2 of Neophocaena asiaeorientalis asiaeorientalis. Lineage (NCBI taxonomy): Eukaryota > Metazoa > Chordata > Mammalia > Artiodactyla > Phocoenidae > Neophocaena > Neophocaena asiaeorientalis. Next base: position 4,480,522 of record NW_020173397.1, on the reverse strand, counting down.
CCAGGAGACTTTTAATGCTGATTCTTAGAGTCCAAAGTTAGGGATGGAGTATGTAAATCTATGAGCTAGGACCCGGCAGTCTGTATTTTTAATAAGTTTCTCGAGTGATCTGATACCTAGCCTCATTTAGTAACCTGTGAGTAATGAGTCCAGTAAAATATATAATTAAATTATTGTTGATAATGTCATCATGAATGTTAATGTAATGGTTTAGGGTTTAACATAGAGGGTCTTCAACTAGAAAGAACATAATGTAAATAATTCTTTTACTAAAACTAAAATCCTAGCTTTTTCAGAAGAAACTAGGTGATTTGTGCATATTGTGGTGAAAAGGTTTTACAGGGTGAAGAAATAGAAGCCTGTGATTTCCTAGCCCTGTTCTTAAAGGGGAGTTCTTAGAGATGGTGTAGTTATTGAGATTGGAGAAGTATGTACGTGTGCTTATACAGGCAAACCTCATTTTATTGTGCTTCACTTTATTGCCCTTTGCAGATATTGCACTTTTCACAAACGTAAGATTTGTGGCAACCCTGCACTGAGCTACTCTGTTGGTACCATGTTTTCAATAGCATTTGCTCACCTCCTGTCTCTGTGTCACATTTTGGTAATTCTCACAATATTTCAAATTTTTTCATTATTACATATGTTATGATGGTGTGTGATCATTGATGTTACTATGGTTTTGGGGTGCCACAAACTGTACCCATGCAAGATGGAGAACTTAATTGATAAATGTTGTATGTGTTCTGACTGTTCCACTGACTGGCTGTCCATCCATCTCTTTCCCTCTCCTCGGGCCTCCAGATTCTCTGAAACACACCACTATTGAAATTAGGCCAATGAATAACCCTGTAGTGGCCCCTAAGTGTTCAAGTGAAAGGAAGAGCTACATGTCTCTCACTTTAGATCAAAAGCTAGAAACGATTAAGCTTAGGAAAACATGTCGAAAGCCAAGATAGGCTGAAACCTAGGTCTCTTGCACCAAACAGGTAGCCACGTTGTGAATGCAGAGGAGAAGTCCTTGAAGGAACTTAACAGTGCTACTCCAGCAAACACATGGATGATAAGGAAGCAAAACAGCCTTATTGCTGATATGGAGATAGTTTTAGTGGGCAGGATAGAAGATCAAACCAGCCACAATGTTCCCTTAAACCAAAGCCTAGTCCAGAGCAAGGACCTGACTATCTTCAATTCCATGAAGGATGAGAGAGGTGAGGAAGCTGCAGAAGAAAAGTTTGAAGCTAGTAGAAGTTAGTTCATGAGATTTAAGGAAAGAAGCTGTCTTCATAACAGAAAAGTACAAGTGAAACAGCCAGTGCTCATGTAGAAGCTGCAGCAAGTTAGCTGAGATAGTGAATGTAGGAAGATCTAGCTGAGATAATGAATGTAGGTGGGTACTTTTAAAAAACAGATTTTCAATGTAGACTAAACAGCTTATATCAGAGGAGGATGCCATCTAGGACTTTCATAGCTAGAGAGGAGAAGTCAATGCTTGGCTTCAAAGCTTCAAAGGACAGGCCTACTCTCTTGTTAGGGGCTAGCGCAGCTGGTGACTTTCTGTTGAAGCCAGTGCTCATTTACCATTCCAAAAATCCTAGGGCCCTTAAGAAATATGCTAAATATACTCTGCCTGTGTTCTAAAATGGAACAATAAAGCTTGGATGACAGCACATCTGTTGACAGAATGGTTTACTGAATATATAAAGCCTACTGTTGAGACCTACTGCCCAGAAAAAAAGATTCCTTTGAAAATACTACTGCTCATTGACATTGCACCTGGTCACCCAAGAGCTCTGACAGAGATGTACCATATTAGCTTGTGTTTCATGTCTGCTGGCACAAAATTCATTCTGCAGCCCATGGATCAGTGAGTAATTTTGACTTCCAAGTCTTAGCCTTTAAGAAATACATTTTGTAAGGCTATAGCTGCCATAGATAGTGATTCCTCTGATGAATTTGGGCAAAGTAAATTGAAAACTTTTAAAAAAGGATCCATTACTGTAAATGCCAATTAAGGTCATTTGTGATTCATGAGAAGAGATCAAAATATCAACATTTGGAGGAAGTTGATTCCAACCCTCATGGGTGACTTTGAGGGGTTCAAGACTTCAGTGGAAGAAATAACTGCAGATGTGGTAGAAATAGCAAGAGAACTAGAATTAGAAGTGGAGGCTGAAGGTGTGACTAAATTGCTCCAATCTCCTTATAAAACTTTAAAGGATGAGGGGTTGTTTCTTAGGGATGAGCAAAGAAAGTGGTTTCTTGAGATGGAATCTACTCCTGGTGAAGATGCTGTGAAGATGGTTGAAATGACAGCAAAGGATTTAGAATATTAAAACAACTTAGTTGATAAAGCAGTGGCAGAGTTTCAGAGGATTCACTCCAGTTTTGCAAGGAGGTTACTGTGAGTTAAATGCTATCAAACAACATTGCATGCTACAGAGAAATCTTTCGTGAAATGAAGAGCCAATCAATGTGGCAAAGTTCTTGTTGTCTTATTTTAAGAAATTGCCACAACTGCCCCAACCTTTAGCACCCAAAACACTGATCAGTCAGGAGCCATCAACATCAAGGCAAAACTCTCCATCAGCAAAAAGATTAAAACTCACCAAAGGCTTAGAAATTGTTAGCCTATTTTAGCAAAAAATTATGTTTCGATTAAGATATGTACAATGTTTTTCTAGACATAATGCTATTGCATACTAAATAGACTATAGTATAATGTAAACATAACTACTATATGCACTGGGAAACCCAAAATGCTTTATTATAATATTTGTTTATTGCAGTGGTCTGGAACCGAACCTGCAATGTCTCTGAGGTATGCCTATGTATTTTAAGATAACTAACAGTGCAAAAGAGATAAGATGAGGCTCTCCATGATGACTACAGATTGGAAAATAACAAAGAGAAAAAGAAAACTTCAGTAATAGAGTAAGAAATTGAGGGAAGAAAACAACAATAAAATATAAACAAACGAAGTGATAGAATATATACAAGTTATGACTAAAGTGGGTAAGTAAAATCTTAACTACAAAACAGATATGCTTATATTAGGTAAAAGGTATAACCCAGTTACATGCTGTTTAAGAGATGACACATTTAAATAAAATGGCACGAAATAATCAGAGGGTTATTCATAATTATATCAGCCACACTTGGCATGGCTGAGCATGTGGCTCAAAAATGGTTGTCAACTCATGGAATGAAAGGGTGTGCAAAATTATAACAGAGCCTCCCATCACCACCACCACCACTACCAAAAAAGAAAGTCAGAGTGAACAATACCAATATCAAAGAACGCTTCAAAGTAATAAAGTGTTGAAGTATTACAGGACTATGTTTATTGATGAAAACTCAACCATTAACCAAGATATAGTAGCATTAAACCTTCATGCACTGAAAAACATGCATTAAAGTATGATGAATTAGAATCTTAAAAATCTAAGGATTAATTAACGTAACTGCTACTGGACTAGGAAATTTTAACATATGTCCTAGAATTGGACTGTCAAAGAAATCCTGATACACATAATGTTTTCTACAATTTTAAGTTTATACCTCTTCTTTGATAACAGAAACTTTTACTTTCTTCTTTAATGTCATTCCAATTTTAAAACAAATTGGTAACTAAAAATAAAGCTTTAGAACAAAACACTTCTTTGTTTATACATCCATCCTAATCCATTTTGATAAGGCTTTTTTTTTTTTTTAATTTATTTATTCATTTATTTATTTTTGGCTGTGTTGGGTCTTTGTTTCTGTGCGAGGGCTTTCTCTAGTTGTGGCAAGCGGGGGCCACTCCTCATCGCGGTGCGCAGGCCTCTCACTGTCGCGGCCTCTCTTGCTGCGGAGCACAGGCTCCAGACGCGCAGAGCTCAGTATTTGTAGCTCACGGGCCCAGCTGCTCCGTGGCACGTGGGATCTTCCCAGACCAGGGCTTGAACCCATGTCCCCTGCATTGGCAGGCAGACTCTCAACCACTGCGCCACCAGGGAAGCCCTGATAAGGCTTTTAAGTTATTGTAATATGTGCTGATTCTCTTTTCTCATTTGATAATCACTCATTTGAATATTATAATTCAATTAAGATTTATTGCAAAGATATGTTTTGAAAATTATACTCTACTAATATAATGTCTGAATTCTTTAAAAAGTATGGAATTTTATGAACATTGATTATATAATATATCTAAAGGAAGTTCCACATTTAAAAATTAAAAAATCTTACTGGTTGCATGCTCTAATGAGGGAGAAATAAAGCTATAAATTAACAAGTAACAAAAGTGGAACTACTTGAAAATAAAAAGAAAAAAAAAAATTCAGAATGGCTCTTGGATTGAAGAGGAAATCCTAACTAAATTTTACAATATCTTAAAAAAAACTCACCAAGCATACTTATTTAATATTTTGATATTTGGTCAGTTTTATACTCAGAGATTTTTTACAAACATTACTGCTTCCATTTTTTAAATATAAAAGACTGAAATTAAGTAAACTAAATAATTAAGAGGCTGGAAAACAAACATAACAAACAAAGAGAAATTAGTAATTGAAAAAGCAGAAATTAGTGAAGTGTTTACATACAAAATATATAGAATTAAAAATAGCTCATGTTTTGAAAAGACTGGTAAAATCAAAAAAGTTTTATCATGTCTGATTCAAAAAAAATGAGAAGTCCACTAATAGGTATTATTAAAGTTTAAAGGGTATAGGACCATAGATATGTAATACATTTTTAAAATTGTCAGTGATTTTATTGATATATACATGCAAACAAAATTGGTGACTTGAGGAAAAAAACAGTCTCAATATTTTTTTCAGGAAAAGAAAAATTCCCAATTAAATGAATTTCCTAGGGGGAAAAATGAAAAATATTGCCTTAGATTTACCTTTATTTCTACAAAGCACACAGAATCAAACGGCTTTATATAGTTAAGTGCTGGAAGCAGTTTAAGAAGCAATCATTACCAAGTGATTTAAAATATTTCAGAATTTTAAAACTTAAAGTAAGAGGGAACACCTTCTATTTTAGGTAAAGTCCATATTTTGAGAGGCTAACATAAAAATATACTGTCACATTTGGGAAGGGCTGCACCAAATAAAAACAAAATATATAGACCAGTTTCCTTATGATTGCTTATGTAAGTATTGGTGAATCACAGTCTTCATTACATTAAAAGAATGCTATAAACTTATCAAGTACATTTATTTAAAAAATGCAAGGTGAGTTCAATATTCAGAAGTATGTTAATATAATTCATTACAATATATTAAAAAGATAAATTCCATATTATTATGTTGATAGTTGTTGAAAGCCTTTTGATAAAATTAAATAGACATTCCTCAATAAAGATCTTAGCAACTAGGAAAAAATAAAAGAAACTTTCTTAGCATGATTAAGATTGACGGTATCTATGAAAAATAGTGATAAACATGACAGTTCATTGTGAACACTAAAAGCATTCCTGTTCAAAGTCAGAAACAGGACAAACATGTTCCTTATGAATGCTCTTAGTCAACAATGCTCTCAAGGTTGTAGAAGGTAAAATGGAAACAAAATTAAAAATAAATATTGGGAAGGGACAAATTATTACTATTTTCAGATTACTGTTGTGAGTTCTTCAATAGAAGCTTTACAATTACTTAGAAACTTTTAGAACTAATGAGCTTAGTAATATAGCAAGCTATAAGATAAATAAAGCAAGTAGCTTTGCTTATAAGAATCAGAAATGTAAAGAATATTAAAATACCCATGACATTTTTCATAGAGCTAGAACAAATAACCCTACAATTTATATGGAAACACAAAAGGCACAGAATTACCAAAACAATCCAGAGAAAAGAGAATAAAGCTGAAGGCATAACTCTTCCAGACTTCAGACTGTACTATAAAGCTACAGTAATCAGAACAGCTTGGTACTTGCACAGAAACTGACACATGGATCAATGGAAAAGAATAGAGAGCCCAGCAATAAACACAAACACCTATGGTCAATTAATCTGTGGCAAAGGAGGCAAGAATATAAAATGGAGAACAGAGAACCTCTTCAACAAGTGATGATGGGAATGCTATGTGTCAATCAATGAAATTAGAACACTCCCTCACACCATATACAAAAATAAACTCAAGATGGTTTAAAGACCTAACAGTAGCATTGACACATATACACTATCAAATGTAAAATAGTTAGCTAATGGGAAGCAGTAGCATATCACAGGGAGATCAGCTCGGTGCTTTGCGACGACCTAGTGGAGTGGGATAGGGAGGGTGGGAGGAAGGCTTAAGAAGGAGGGGAGATGGGGATATGTGTATGTATATGGCTGATTCATTTTGTTATACAACAGAAACGAACACAGTATTATGAAGCAATTATACTCCAATAAAGATCTATTAAAAGAAAAAGACATGACACCATAAAACTAGAAGAGAACAGAGGCAAAACATTCTCTGACATAAATTGTAGCAACATTTTCTTAGATCATTCTCCCAAGATGAGAAATAAAAGCAAAAGTAAACAAATGGGACCTAATTGAACTTAAAAGCTATTGCACAGCAAAGGAAACCATCAAAAAAATGAAGAGACAACCTACAAAATGGGAGAGTATATTTGCAAACGATGCAACCAACAAGGGGTTAATATCCAAAATAAACAAACGGCTTATACAACTCAATATCGAAAAAACAAACAACCCAATCAAAAACTGAGCAGAAGACCTAAACAGACATTTTTCCAAAGAAGACATATAGATGGCCAGCAGGCACATGAAAAAGATGCTCAGCATCACTAATTATTAGAAAAATGTAAATCAGAATCACAATGATGTGTCACCTCACACTGGTCAGGATGGCTGTCATCGAAAAGTCTACAAATAAGAAATGCTGGCAAGGATGTGGAGAAAAGGGAACCCTCCTACACTGTTGGTGGGATTGTAAATTGATGCAGCCACTATTGAAAACAGTATGAAGTTTCCTTAAAAAAATAAAAGTAGAGCTATCATATGATCCAGCAATCCCACTCCTGGGCATATATCTCAAAAAGACAAAAACTCTAATTTGAAAAGATACATGCACCCCAAAGTTCATAGCAACACTATTTACAATAGCTAAGGTGTGGAAATAACCGAAGTGCCCGTCAACAGATGACTGGCAGAAGAAGATGTGACATATATATATATATATATATATGTTTTCTTTTGACAAAAACAAATATTATATGATATCACTTATATGTGGAGTCTAAATATGAATGAGTCTATACACAAAGCAGAAAGAAACTCCCAGATATATAAAACAAACTGTTGGTTACCAAAGGGGAAAGAGAATGGTGGAGGGACAAATTAGGAGTATGGGATTAACAGATACAAACTACTATACATAAAATAGATAAGCAACAAGGATTTACTCTGTAGCACAGGAAATTATATTCAATAACTTGTTGCAATAACCTATAATGGAATATAATCTGAAAAAAACCTGAATCACTTCACTGTACACCTGAAACTAACACAATATTGTAAGTCAACTATACTTCAGTAAAGACAATAAAAGGAAAGAAAAAGAAGTGTAAAGGAAATATATTCACAGGAGAAACAAGTACAAAAAAGAAAAATAGAAGTAAACTTAAGAGGAAATGCACAAGACCTACATGAAGAAAAGTATTACCGTTTACTAATTAATATAAAACAAATATTTGATTGAAGAGTAAAGCACACTTTCTTCCTAATTGTGAAAACGTATCATTTCAAGGATGTCAGTTGTGCACACATTAATATACAAATTTATTGGAGTTCTGATAAAAATCTTAACAGGTTTATTTATTTATTTTTGTACTTAGATTTAGGGCAGAACTTAAACAATGAATCTAAATTTGATCTGAAGAAAAACTCGCTAGAAAAATGTAAGGGATTTATTAGAAGTAGGTCACTGTGTAAGGGGGATAGGGGACTTTCTTAAATATATACAGGAATTAATAAGCCAAAATAGTTTTTAAAAAACTGCACAATAAAACATTGTGCACATATAGATAGCTCAATAGAAACAAATTATAGATAGGAATTTAAATGTTTGTTAAATATGTCATGTTTATGGATTGATAACTCAACAGGTACTGCAATAAAAAAAACACTTGTTGGGCTTCCCTGGTGGCGCAGTGGTTGAGAGTCCACCTGCCGATGTAGGAGACACGGGTTCGTGCCCCGGTCCGGGAAGATCCTACATGCCGTGGAGCGGCTGGGCCCGTGAGCCATGGCCGCTGAGCCTGCGCGTCCGGAGCCTGTGCTCCGCAAAGGGAGAGGCCACAACAGTGAGAGGCCCGCGTACCGCAAAAAAAATCCAAAAAACAACAAACACTTGTTTTAGTAGTTATACTTCAAACGAAAAAAATGTATATTAGCTTGAAATTTAAATATAAAAATAGTCACACACTACAATAGGAAAATATGGAATATTTTTAACTTTGAGGGAAGGACCTCCTTAGTATGATTCAAATCCAGGAACTATAAAAGAAGAGAAAGCTAAGTCAGATTTTCTTAAAAACTTAAATTCAACAAGACAGAAGTTCTCCATAAACACAAAGGTATATGTAAATGGGAGTATTTTTGATTATGCGCCCCCCCCCAAAAAAATTAGGCACCTAGATGTCTACCAGTACTTAAAATAATACATTCTTACAAAATAATGTTTAAGTGACTCTAAATAATGATACGGCGGGTCTGTATGTATTGACTTAGAAAATATTCACTGTAGTTTCAGAGGAAAAAAACAGTTTCTAAATAGGGTATAATCTGTGATCTCATTTTTGTAATCCTTTGTCTTCATGTTTGTGTCTGTCCTTTGTGTAAAGAAAATAAATATTTGCAACAATGAAAGCCAAACTTCTAAGAATACAGCGGTTGAAATGACAGAGTGGAGATTTTTAGCTTTATTTTATATAGTTAAAATTCTAAATTATTTGAATGTTTATAGTGAGCATTCACTGCTTTAAGAATTGGAAAAAGTAGAGCTGTTTTCATTTTAGGTAAGAAATTCAGTGGGAAGTTATAGTCTATATTCTACCTGTATGTTAAGTAAAATCCTAGGGCAAACTGTAATTCTTAGAGGTGTTCCAGTTGACATATTCCAAAGCTCATGTAAATCATGCTTATTCTCAGTGTGTGTTCACAGTTATGAGGGAAACATAGTCTCTAGCTACAACAAAAACCGTAAAGGACAAGAAGAGATAATTTGTGTAATGTATTTACTTGAATTACTGTATTATGTGCATCAAGTTCTTGATGTGTTTGGTGTTAATATTGTCTGTGATGCTCTAGTCTAGACAAGTGGTTTTCAAAGAGTGGTCCTTGGACCAGAAGCACCTGGGAACTTCTTAAAAAATGAAATTCTCAAGCTTCACCCCAGACCTACTGAATCAGAAATGGCTGCATCCTACCCCCAGAATCTGTGTTTTAACAAGCATTCCATGGGTACTGAAGTTTGGGAACCACTGCTTTGGTACATTCAGGGGAAAGCTTTTAACTAAGTCAAGTTTTATTATAAGTTGATCTTCCCCTTAGAGAGTATCAGAGAATTTATTAACGATGATTAGAAAGTCAGTTGCTAAAATGGCCAGCCCATGTGAGCCTGTAAATATTTGGCTAAGTAAGTTGGAGATTTTTTGCTAGAGGATGTTTCTGAGTATGGGAAGGACAGGTATGGAGATGTCAAATGTTTCTGAGTATGGGAAGGACAGGTATGGAGATGTCCATCAGGACAGCTGTTCCTTCCAGCCTTAGTGTATAGCAAGTGGATTGTAGGGGAATGACACTGGAGCTCGAGAGACAAGTTAGACCAGCAAGAGATAAGACATTTGGATAGACAAGCAAGAGAGAATAAATACCTGAATGGTAGTAGAGAAAATAGAATTGGAGAAGAAGAGGGAAATGAGAGAGATTGTGAAAGTGAAAACAGGACTTGGTTACTGATTGCATGTAGGGGCCAAAAGCAAAGCAAAGCAAAGATGATTGAGATTTTAAGCTCGTGTGACAGGTATCATTGGCAGTACAGATCAGAAAGCCTACCAGTGATCTGCAAATTGGCAGATTGTGTTTGTGCTGATATCAGTCATCGGAAAAATGATTGGTTTGCTTGGATGTCTAAATTGGGGCTTTCAGTTCATCAGAAGGGTGGTTAAAATATTCAGGAATTAGCGTTAGAACAAAAGAGAACACAAATACAGTTGAGTACTTTGCCAGACTCATCAAATATGATTTTGATGGGCTAAGAACTCCTAATGAGAACACAGTGATCAACTGAGCAAACAGACCATTTGGCTTGAATGGATATGTCAACATAGGCATAATCTACTAACTTGCTGATTAGAGATGGTACTAGCTGGTTGGTGTACTTTAGCAAGACGTGGAGTGGTGGGAAGCCAGTGCGATAAAGCCTCTGGGAATCTGAATAATCAATGATTTTTCATCTTGTAACCTAATTTACCTGTATTAGAGTTTATCTGCAGAACTAAACACACCTTCCTCAGAGTTTCCACAGTACTTTATTTATGTTTTTATCATAGTGATGGTTTATTAATCTTGAGCAGAGCTTCTTGTGGGCTGTAGAGCTATTAATAGCTATCAGGGATAGACTGAATATTCCTGGGAGGTGGATCAGTGTGAACCAAGGTTTGAAGTTGGATATACCATGGTAGGTAAGATGTAGGAATAAGATTAAAGTCCTTGGCAGTTCAAAGCCAAACTCTGCTACTTACTTTCTGAGAGAATTTGGTTTGACTTGAACTGTCTGGTTCCTCATCCATTAAATAGAAATAATAATAACGGTTTATATCACGGGGTTATTGAATGAATTAAATGAAAAAAAATTAAATGAGATTATGCATATGCAACATTTAACACAGAATCTGGAGAAGTAACGTCTCAAAAAGGGTAGCTGTTGTTGCTGCTGCTGTTATTTTCTTTTATTGTTGACTAGGCTTCGAGTCAACTAGAAGTGCGCAGACCTTGAGGTGAGAGGTTTCTGCATCTCTCGAATACACTTCAGCGGCCACTATTAGCTACAAGCTAAGCAAATGTCATCAAGCATACACTTGTTTGTAAAGGACTGGTAAAGTCTACATTGATTTGTTTTTACTTTTAGGGTAGAAGGTTGCAGTGACTTGTTTATTCCAAAATATACCATTGCTGTCTTTTCTATGGAAAGTGAGGGTACAGTTGATCCTTTAGATTGAGCACCTGATGGTAAAACTGTAATAATCCCTGATGGAGGTGGATGAGAAAACTAGACGATTTTCCCCTATAAATATATATATTAAAAAATATTAAAGTTATATATATATTTTTAATTTATAAAAATAATGTCTGTACTGGACAGATCATAAAAGGTACCTTCCAGGTTAACTGTCCTATTTTAGGAAACCTCAGAATGTTTGATGACCTCTTAAACTTCAGCTGATAGCTTACTTTTTCTCTGCAGCCTTGAATTATTTTGTGAGATTCCTTGCCTAGGCTATCCTAACTTGACACTTCTAAGCTTCCACTAATCCTTCAAGACCCAGCTTATAATCCTCCTCCTTAGCAAACTAATTTCCCTTGACTTCAGTGAGGAATGACACTATTATGACATGCGTTTTAAATGGCCTGCTCTTGTATATGTTTGTATACAAATATTTAAAAAAATCTTACTAGATTGTAAACTCCATCAGAGAAAGGTGAGAAAATCAATAGAAAAATATGGGGAAGAGTCCCCTAAATGTCATACTGAGGATTTAGCTTGCATAGTAGTGCTTGATACCATATGACTTCACCCATTAACCAAGGTTTCATGAACCAGAGATGGCCTCCAGAGGTCGGTGATCTTTAAATAGTGGCTTGGCAGGAGCTCTGGTTAACAGGTGTGCGCAATTCTTTGTGGAAATACTGACCCAGTGAGATCATCCAGAGGGAATGAGCAGAAAGTGGGTTGACTGAAGCTGAAAGGTGCAGCGAGAGGGCAGAAATCAGACACTACGGGCAAGCAGAGAGCACAGCCTGAAGTCAGTGTAAACAAAGTGGTTACTAGAAGTTGGAGAAGATTATCGGCTCTTTACCAACCCATTTATCTTTCTAGTAAACCTCATTGACTGAAATGACTAGAAAATGTGGCTTATACCTTGTATCTGAAAAAAAAAAAACCCTTCCCTAATGTAGCATCATTTTATAATCTCTGTCATAGAAGTGACTTTATACATTGAGTTTAGATATGCCTCCCTGTAGCTTCCATTCTTAAGTACTTGCCATGCTTTCTGAAATCACCAGAACATGCACTAACCCTCTGGCCAGTGATAGACCTTGTGGGATGGACAGATCTCTCAGCACTAAGGGGATGTTGTCTTTTACAGAAAACAAGAGTCAGTAAGGTCTTCATGTGTCACATCTTATACCACTATCTCAGTGAGGAATGGTGGAGTGTAACTGAAGGATCTAAAATTTACTTATTAATTTTATGGAGTTTTCCTAGGTAGAATATATATACCACTTAGTGGTACTATGGTTATATTGGATGACACATTTCAGATTAGCTCTTGTTTTAATAGTTATATATCTATTATAACGTATATTAGGGAATTATAATTAGCATGGCAAATCCATGGTTTCCTAGATTCTCTTGATTAGGACAAGTGTAAAATAGGTATTTAAATTTAAAGCATTAATTAAAAAATACCACTTAAGCAGTTTTGGTGGCATGAACATATGGTCACAATAATGGAGGATCTTTGCAAATGACTGTAATTAGTATAAGATTTCTTCTTCAAAAAAAATGTTACCAGATTAGTATGATATGCTGTGGGCAAACTGGACAAAGATAATCCCCTTTATTTTTGCTTTCTAAATTCAGTGGGTATATTTTAAGATATTTTATATAGTTTGGGGGATATGTTGCTTTAAAAGTGAGTTTAAATATAAAATAAACTAGTCTCTCTACTAGCACTAGTAATGCAAGTAACTATTAAGTGTTGATAATAACCTTCTTTTACCTGGTTTCTCTATATCTAGTATCTTTTCTCTCTTTGATCCATCAAGAATACTACTGACATATTTGTCTTTCTAAAGCACCTCATGGATTGTTCTGCTCCTCTTCTCACACATCTTCAGTGGCTTCTCCATGACTTCCTCCCCACATCTGAATTCTTCAGCATGCCTCTGCTCTATGTCCCAAATCTATTTCTCAAGGGTTTCCATGTATTCCTGGATTTTTTAACTTTTACTATGCTGTATCAGTCAGGGTTCTCCAGAGAAACAGAGCCAATAGTATTTTGTGTGTGTGTGTGTGTGTGCGTGTGTGTGTGTGTGTATGTTAAGGAATATAAAATATATATGTTAAATATATAATTTATTAAGGAGTTGGCTCACATAGTTGTGGAAGTTAGCAAGTCTGATACTGGGCAAGGTGGCAGGCTGGAAACACAGGCAAACGAGTTGGTGTTGAAGTCTTGAGGTTAAAATTTGTAGAAGAGGCTAACAGCCTAGAGACTCAGACAAGAGTTGATGTTATAATCTTGAGTTTGAAATCTGTAAGGCAGAGTGGCTGACTGGAAACACAGGCAGAATTTTGTTGTTACAGTCTTTAGGAAGAATTCCTCTTCCCCAGGAAGCCTCAGTTTTTGCTTGTAAGACCTTCAGCTGATTTGATGAGGCCCACCCACACTATAGAGGGTAATCTCTTTATTTAAATTTAACTGATTATAGATATTAATCACATCTACAAAATACTTTCACAGCAGTATCAAGGCTAATGTTGGAACAAACAACTGGGCACCATAACTTAGGCAAGTTGATGCATTAAACTGAACCATCACACATGCCTTGTGATAGAAAGAATTTGTTTCCGTCAAATGGATATTGTATTTGCTTTCTCTGCCTTACATGTCCTTACCTGACATTCCTAAACTTGAATATCCTTCAAGCCCCAGCTCATTTTCTCCCTCCATTGCAAAGTCATTACTGTTCACTTCAGCCAGGAATGGTATAGCAAGGACCTGTGAAATTCTGTACCAAGACACACCACTTTTACAGCATGCCTTTCATGCTGCTTGGTATTGAATGTATTTGTGTAAGCCTTTTGCATTGTATGAGAGCTTTGAGATTCTCAAGGGCCAGAGTAGTAACATATATGTCTTTGCACTGAGTTAGTGTATAATATATTGCTCTACACAAAGGTGCTTATAATTTTTTGTTTTGTTTTGTTTTCTAAAGTGCAGAGTGCTATTCTAAACCATTCTTTTTTACTATTATTATTTTATTTTTTAATTATTATTATTTTTGTGTGTGTGTGTTACACGGGCCTCTCACTGTTGTGGCCTCTCCCGTTGTGGAGCACAGGCTCCGGACGCACAGGCTCAGCGGCCATGGCTTATGGGCCCAGCCGCTCGGTGGCATGTGGGATGTTCCCGGACTGGGGCACGAACCCATGTCCCCTGCATCGGCAGGCGTACTCTCAACCACTGCGCCACCAGGGAAGCCCGCTATTTTTATTATTTTTTTGAACTTTTGAGTTTTATTTAATTTAATTTTTATACAGCAGGTTTTTATTAGTCATCCATTTTATACACATCAGTGTATACATGTCAATCCCAATCTCCCAGTTCATCCCACGCCCCCCCC
>NW_020173397.1:4299031-4465793 GCF_003031525.2 Neophocaena asiaeorientalis asiaeorientalis | reverse complement strand
ACCCCCCGCCGCTTTCCCCCCTGGGTGTCCATACATTTGTTCTCTACATCTGTGTTTCGACTTCTGCCCTGCAAATCGGTTCATCTGTACCATTTTTCTAGGTTCCACATATATGCGTTAATATACAATATTGGTTTTTCTCCATCTGACTTACTTCACTCTGTATGACAGTCTCTAGATCCATCCACGTCTCTACAAATGACCCAATTTCTTTCCTTTTTACAGCTGAGTAATATTCCATTGTATATATGTACCACATCTCCTTTATCCATTCATCTGTCAATGGGCATTTAGGCTGCTTCCATGACCTGGCTATTGTAAATAGTGCTGCGATGAACCTTGGGGTGCATGTGTCTTTTTGAATTATGGTTTTCTCAGGGTATATGCCCAGTAGTGGGATTGCTGAGTCATATGGTAATTCTATTTTTAGTTTTTTAAGGAACCTCCATACTGTTCTCCATAGTGGCTGTATCAATTTACATTCCCACCAACAGTGCAAGAGGGTTCACTTTTCTCGACACCCTCTCCAGCATTTTTTGTTTGTAGATTTTCTGAAGATGCCCATTCTAACTGGTGTGAGGTAAAACCTCATTGTACTTTTGATTTGCATTTCTCTAATGATTAGTGATTTTGAGTAGCTTTGCATGTGCCTCTTGGCCATCTGTATGTCCTCTTTGTAGAAATGTCTATTTAGGTCTTCTGCCCATTTTTCAATTGGGTTGTTTCTTTTTTTATTATTCAGCTGCATGAGCTGTTTACATACCTTGGAGATTAATCCTTTGTCCATTGATTCGCTTGCACATATTTTCTCCCATTCTGAGGGTTGTCTTGTCATCTTGTTTATGGTTTCCTTTGCTGTGCAAAAGCTTTTAACTTTCATTGGGTCCCATTTGTTTATTTTTGTTTTTATTTCCATTACTCTAGGAGGTGGATCAAAAAAAGATCTTGCTGTGATTTATGTCAAAGAGTGTTCTTCCTATGTTTTCCTCTAAGAGTTTTATAGTGTCTGGTCTTACATTCAGGTCTCTAATCCATTTTGAGTTTATTTTTGTGTATGGTGTTAGGGAGTGTTCTAATTTTATTCTTTTACATGTAGCTGTCCAGTTTTCCCAGCACCACTTATTGAAGAGACTGTCTTTTCTCCATTGTATACCCTTGCATCCTTTGTCATAGATTAGTTGACCATAGGTGTGTGGGTTTATCTCTGGGCTTGATTACTGTAGCTTTGTAGTATAGTCTAAAGTCAGGGAGTCTGATTCTTCTATCTCCATTTTTTTCCCTCAAGACGGCTTTGGCTGTTTGGGGTCTTACAAGTTTTAAGATTTTTTGTTCTAGTTCTGTAAAAAATGCCATTGGTAATTTGATGGGGATTGCATTGTACCTGTAGATTGCTTTCGATAGTATAGTCATTTCCACAATATTTATTATTCCAATCTCAAGGACATGGTATATCTCTCCATCTGTTGGAATCATCTTTAATTTCTTTCATCAGTGTCTTATAGTTTTCTGCATACAGGTCTTTTGTCTCCCTAGGTAGGTTTATTCCTAGGTATTTTATTCTTTTTGTTGCAACAGTAAATGGGAGTGTTTCCTTAATTTCTCTTTCAGAGTTTTCATCATTCATGTATAGGAATGCAAGAGATTTCTGTGCATTAATTTTGTATCCTGCAACTTTCAAATTCATTGATTAGCTCTAGTAGTTTTCTGGTGGCATCTTTATCATCCTCTATTTATAGTATCATGTCATCTGCAAACAGTGACAGTTTTAGTCCTTCTTTTCCAATTTGTATTCCTTTTATTTCTTTTTCTTCTCTGATTGCTGTGGCTAGGACTTCCGAAACTATGTTGAATAACAGTGATGAGAGTGGACATCCTTGTCTTGTTCCTGATCTTAGAGGAAATGCTTTCAGTTTTTCACCATTGAGAATGATGTTTGCTGTGGGTTTGTCGTATATGGCTTTTATTATGTTGAGGTAGGTTCCCTCTATGCCCACTTTCTGGAGAGTTTTTATCATAAATGGGTGTTGAATTTTGTCAAAAGCTTTTTCTCCATCTATTGAGATGATCATATGGTTTTTCTTCTTCACTTTGTTAATATGGTGTATCACATTGATTGATTTGCATATATTGAAGAATCCTTGCATCCCTAAGATAAATCCCACTTGATCATGGTGTATGATCCTTTTAATGTGTTGTTGGATTTTGTTTGCTAGTATTATGTTGAGGATTTTTGCATCTATATTCATCAGTTATATTGGTCTGTGATTTTCTTTTTTTGTAGTATCTTTGTCTGGTTTTGGTATCAGGGTGATGGTGGCCTCGTAGAATGAGTTTGGGAGTGTTCCTTCCTCTGCAATTTTTTGGAAGAGTTTGAGAAAGATGGGTGTTAGCTCTTCTCTAAATGTTTGGTAGAATCACCTGTGAAGCCATCTGGTTCTGGAGTTTTGTTTGTTGGAAGATTTTTAATCACAGTTTCAATTTCATTACTTGTGATTGGTCTGTTCATATTTTCTATTTCTTCCTGGTTCAGTCTTAGAAGGTTATACCTTTCGAAGAATTTGTCCATTTCTTCCAGGTTGTCCATTTTATTGCTATAGAGTTGCTTGTAGTAGTCTCTTAGAATGCTTTTTATTTCTGCAGTGTCCATTGTAACTTCTCTTTTTTCATTTCTAATTTATTGATTTGAGTCCTCTCCCTCTTTTTCTTGATGAGTCTGGCTAAAGGTTTATCAATTTTGTTTATCTTCTCAAAGAACCAGCTTTTAGTTTTATTGGTCTTTGCTATATTTTTTGTTTGTTTTTATTTCATTTATTTCTGCTCTGATCTTTGTGATTTCTTTCCTTCTACTAACTTTGGGTTTTGTTTGTTCTTATTTCTCTAGTTCCTTTAGGTGTAAGTTTCGATTGTTTTTGAGATTTTTCTTGTTTCTTGAGGTAGGCTTATATAGCTATAAACTTCCCTCTTAGAACTGCTTTTGCTGCATCTCATAGCTTTTGGATCATCGTGTTTTCATTGTCATTTGTCTCTAGGTATTTTTTGATTTCCTTTTTTATTTCTTCAGTGATCTCTTGGTTATTTAGTAACATATTGTTTAGCCTCCATGTGTTTATGTTTTTTACATTTTTTTTCCCTGTAATTGAGTTCTAATTTCAGAGCATTGTGGTCAGAAAAGACGCCTTATATGATTTCAGTTTTCTTAAATTTACTTAGGTTTGATTTGTGACCCAAGATGTGATCTATCCTGGAGAATGTTCTGTGTGCACTTGTGGAGAAAGTGTAATCTGACGTTTTCGGATGGAATGTCCTATAAGTATCAATTAAATCTGTCTGGTCTATGTGTCATTTAAAGCTTGTGTTTCCTTTTTAATTTTCTGTTTGGATGATCTGTGCATTTGAGTAAGTGAGGTGTTAAAGTCCCCCACTATTATTATCTCTTTTTTATTTTTTTCTTTCGGTACACAGGCCTCTTACTGCCATGGCCTCTCCTGTTGTGGAGCACAGGCTCCGACGCGCAGGCCCAGCGGCCATGGCTTACGGGCCCAGCTGCTCTGTGGCATGTGGGATCCTCCCAGACTGGGGCACGAATCCGTGTCCCCTGCATCGGAAGGCAGACTCTCAACCACTGCGCCACCAGGGCAGCCCTCGATTTCCTCTTTTATAGCTGTTAACAGTTGCCCTATGTATTGAGGTGCTCCTATGTTGGGTGCATATGTATTTATAATTGTTATATCTTCTTCTTGGATTGATCCCTTGATCATTATGTAGTGTCCTTCCTTGTCTCTTGTAACATTCTTTATTTTAAAGTCTATTTTATCTGATATGAGTCTTGCTACTCCAGCTTTCTTTTGATTTCCATTTGCATGGAATATCTTTTTCCATCCCCTCACTTTCAGTCTGTATATGTCCCTACATCTGAAGTGGGTCTCTTGTAGACAGTATATATATGCGTCTTGTTTTTGTATCCATTCAGCAAACCTGTGTCTTTTGGTTGGAGCATTTGATCCATTCACGTTTAAGGTAATTATCAATAGGTATGTTCCTATTACCATTTTCTTAATCGTTTTGTGTTTGTTTTTGCAAGTCCTTTTCTTCTCTTGCGTTTCCCACTTAGAGAAGTTCCTTTAGCATTTGTTGTAGATCTGGTTTGGTGGTGCTGAATTCTCTTAGATTTTGCTTGTCTGTAAAGCTTTTGATTTCTCTGTTGAATCTTAGTGAGATCCTTGCTGGGTAAAGTAATCTTGGTTATAGGTTCTTCCCTTTCATCACTTTAGATGTACTGTGCTCACTCCCTTCTGGATTGTAGAGTTTCTGCTGAGAAATCACCTGTTAACCTTATGGGAATTCTCTTGTATGTTTGTCGTTTTTCCCTTGCTGCTTTCAGTAATTTTTCTTTGTCTTTAATTTTTGCCAATTTGATTGCTATGTGTTTTGGCATGTTTCTCCTTGGGTTTTTCCTTATGGGACTCTCTGTGCTTCCTGGACTTGGGTGGCTCTTTCCTTTCCCATGTTAGCGAACTTTTTGAGTATAATCTCTTCAAATATTTTCTCAGGTCCTTTCTCTCTCTCTTCTTCTGGGACCCCTATAATGGGAATGTTGTTGCATTTAATGTTGTCCCAGAGGTCTCTTAGGCTGTCTTCATTTCTTTTCATTCTTTTTTCTTTATTCTGTTCCACAGCAGTGAATTTCACCATTCTGTCTCCCAGGTCACTTACCCATTCTTCTTCCTCAGTTATTCTACTATTGATTCCTTCTTGTGTATTTTTCATTTCAGTTATTGTATTATTCATCTCTGTTTGTTTGTTCTTTAATTCTTCTCGGTCTTTGTTAAACATTTCTTGCATCTTCTCGATCTTTGCCTCCATTCTTTATCCGAGGTCCTGGATCATCTTCACTATCATTATTCTGAATTATTTTCCTGGAAGGTTGCCTATCTCTACTTCATGTAGTTGTTTTTCTGGGGTTTTATCTTGTTCCTTCATCTGGTACATAGCCCTCTGCCTTTTCATCTTGTCTATCTTTCTGTGACTGTGGTTTTTGTTCCACAGGCTACAGGATTGTAGTTCTTCTCGCCTCTGCTGTCTGCCCTCTGGTGCTTGAGGCTAGCTAAGAGGCTTGTGCAAGTTTCCTGATGGGAGGGACTGGTGGTGGGTAAAGCTGGCTGTTGCCTCTAAGCCATTCTTAACCTTAAGGCATACAGTGGGAGTGTGATATAGGATAGTGTTTCACAAAATGTGGTACGCATTCCACAGAATACTGAATAATACTACAGAACATAGTGTTTGTATTAATAGTCATGTTTCATTTTAGCATGATTTAGCAAAAAATGTAATTGACCTGAAAATAATAAATTTTCCGCTATTAATGTTTAGGATGAGATTAAGATAGAGAACTATATTAGGCTTGAGTCAATTATTAAATAAGTGATAAAGGGTCAGTATATAAATATGATAACATCGTGAAGTAGTATGTAAAGGAATTAGGTTTGGGAAACTTTAGTGTAATACAGTCCTAGACTGGAAATGAGGAGGTTGGAAATTAGTTCTCTCACTCACTGTTGGTGTGATCTGCACACATTTTATCTCTCTCATCACCTGTATCCCTTTTTCATATAGATACTCTGTTAATTTATCTTCCAACTCTAACAATGTGATTTGTTACATAGATGCCTTTAAATACACAACACAGACCACACACAGATGATGCATACATGAAGAAACTCTGATTGGTAGACTAACCCAAATAAGCTGTGTATATATTGAGTGAAATAAGGCCAAAAAATTCACTACCAGCAGGCACGGAACATCCTTCAGCTTAGAACAGAGACAAGTAGATTTATGATCTCATCTTACTTTTTCTGTGACATTCCTGTTAAATGAATGTCCCTGATCCTCCTGCCAACCTACTCACATTTCTGATGTGCTGATAGTACTCCAAGGTAATCATGATCATTTGCAATTTTAAATGTCCTGTTGTCAATTAATTTGCAGTTCACCAGTAACCATCTGATTATCTCCAACAAAGCTGTCTTGGCATAGTAATTACACTGAAAGTAATTATCATGTAATTGCACATAATTATTTGTACCTTATGAAGTGCTCACATGATTAAAATAGTTTTGGTCAAAAAAAATTATACATGGGACTAATTTTTTTTTTCTTTTTTGAAAAGAAGAAAGGTTGCTTCCTGGTCTTCACTTTTGTGGGCAAAGTAGAGCTGTCAGGGTGACATTCCCACAATACCCCAAATATGATGAATTGGTAAGGAGAGGAGAAACTTAGATTTCATTAATAGTATTCCTTGTACATCCAATGAAATTGAGATAATAAACTTCAACTTTCAGCATGGATGAATGCTTTCCCTCTTGTAGCTGTAACAAAAAATATTACCCCATTAAGAGTATACACTATGAATGTCATTGAGGACAATGTGTTTTTCGTGTCTAACACCACCATTAGTGATTTTACAGTGAACTTTTATTTTTCTCACACTATTCTTTCTTCAAAACGTTTAATATTCACCTACTCATATTCAGTGTGTATTTTAATTTTCAAAGGTTTTGTTTAGAGTGGGGCAAGCTACATGTATGAGTCCTAAAGTAGCTCCCAAATTTGTTGATTCAGACATCCATTAAAGATCAAATATATATATACCAGCACTGTCCTTCAGAACTATTATGTGAGTTACCTATCCAATTTAAATTTTTCTAGTAGTCACATAAAAATCAAAAAGGAACAGGTATAATTAGTTTTAGTGGTATATTTTATTTTAAACCATCATTAATTCAAAAATACTCAGTGTAAAAATTATTAATGAATTATCTTAAATGTTTTGTAGTAAGTCTTTGAAATCTGTTATGCATTTTGCTTACAGCACATCTCTTCAGATTAGCGACATTTTGGAAATAAAGAAGTGTGATGTCCATGACCAGGTTATTAAAGCCATTGCAGTTTTTTCACACCTGTCAACATGGCCATCATCAAAAAGAATACAAATAGCAAATATTGGTGAGGTAGTGGAGAAAAGGAAACCCTCGTACACTGTTGGTGGGCATGTAAATTGGTGCAGCCACTGTGGAAAACAGTATGGAAGTTTCTCAAAAAACTGAAAATAGAACTACCATATGACCCAGAAATTTCACTCTTGGGTATTTATTCAAAAAAAACCAAAAACACTAATTTGAAAAGATACATGCACCCCAATGTTCATAGCAGCATTATTTACAATTGCCAAGATATGGAAGCAACCTAAGTGTCCATCAACAGAGAAGTGGATTAGGAAGGTGTGATATACATATATATGTATGTATGTGTGTGTGTGTGTGTGTGTGTGTGTGTGTGTGTGTGTGTATGCATATGTATAATGGAATATTACTCAGCTATAAAAAAGAAAAATCTTTTTCCATTTGCGACAACATGGATGTTGCAACAACATGGACAGCATTAGAGGGTGTTAAGCTAAGTGAAGTAAGTCAGATAGATAAGGACAAAAATACTGTATGGTATCACTTATACGTGGTTCTAAAAAATACAACAAACTAGTGACTATAACAAAAAAGAAACAGATTTACAGATGCACAGAACAAGCCAGTGCTTACCTGTGGGGAGAGGGACAGGAGGAGGGGCAATATAGGGATAGGGGATTAAGAGGTACAAACTAGTATGTATAAAACAAGTTACAAGGATATATTGTACAATACAGGGAATATAGCCAATAGTCTATAATAACTATAAATGGAATATAAACTTTAAAAATTATGAATTACTATACTGTAGACATGTAACTTATATTATGTTATATATGAACTATACTTCAATCAAAAAAAAAAAGACATTGCAGTTTTTGCCTTGGATCACTTTCTCTGGGGGAAACCAGTGGCCATGTGGAGGCTTAAGGGTATTCAAGCAGCCCTATGGAGATGTCCATATGGCAAAGTACTAAGACATCCAGCCAGAAGCCAGCATTGGCCTGCTAGTCATGTGAGTAAGTCATCTTGGAAGAAGATCCTCTGGTTTAAGTCAAGCCTTGAGATGCACCTCTGGATAACATCTTGACTGAAGCCTCCAGAATGACCCAGCTAAGCTGCATCCACATTCCTGATGCATAAAAATTGTGTGAAATAATAATTATTTATCGTTGTTCTAAGCCAAAAAGATTAGCCACATTTCAGTTGTCCAATAGCCGCAAGTAGCTATGGCTACTGAATTAGATAGTATAGGTATATTGATTATATTGATCATATCTACATGGTAGAAATATGGCTCACAACGTATAGTTTACTTTCTGATTTATATGTATTACATCAGTTTATATTTCATAATTTGGTGAAATATATGTCTAGCATAAAATAATTCCTATATTTTTGTATTCAATGTTTACTAAAAGATAGGGATGGAACTAACATTTATGAACTATTTCCTAGGTTATATATGATCTAAGTACATTTACGAGTATTGCTTAGTTTAATTCTCATGTAGCCCAGCAAGGTAAGTTGTATGTCCTCATTTTACATATTAGAAAAGTGAGGCTCAGAAGGTTTTACCCTACAGAGTTGTACAGCGAATAGTAAACTGGGATCCAAATTTGTCTCTCTTTGATAACAAACTTTGTCTCCTGGTTTTCCATTAAGAAACACATATTTTGGGTTCACTGGCTCATTGGTGGTCCTAGCAAAAGGATTTTGAATGACTCATACTTCCTTAAATATTGTGTAGCAGGCTTCATTAGAAAAAGGTTGATTGTTTGATTAGTTGATTAATATGATTCTTAGGTTTACTCTTGACCTTCCTTATCCACGTAATTCAGTTCCGCAATTCAATTCCTTGAACTGGACTCTCCTGACAGCTAGCTCTGGCAGATTTATCTCAAATAGTATAAATTGTCTTTCAGTGGCATTTAACTGAGTTTGTTGCCTGTTGGGCACACTTCTAGAAAGCCTACCTTTGGGGATAACTCAGTGACTGACAGCAATGCCTTAGCAACCATCTGATTGTAGTTACAGGGGAAATTTACCTTGGATTGAAGAATCACATGTCATTGTGATTGACAGAGTCTGTAAGACAATCAAGGTCAAATCCGGAGTGAATTGAGTACGTGGCTGTGAGCATTGACAGATAAGTCATGTCAAATATTGCCTAGCCATCTGGCTACTGCTCATGATTAGGCTGGACTCATTGTGTTTAACATTGTACTGAGGGCAAGTACGTGGGAAACTTGTTTGTTTTTAGTTTATCAGTGAAATATGCTTTATCTGCTAAAACAAACCAATTCTGCTTAAAATGAACTTGAAAGACCATTGGCTAGTATGACTCCAGCATGACCTTCAAAAAACCTTTATTTGGGAGATTGCCATAACTGTTGTAAAACATTTTCTCTTCATTTGTGAAATGACTGATGCAGTATTGAAAAAAATATATTAGGTGCTGAAAATGGCACTCACTAATTGGTGCATAATTCCTTCAACAGTAGTTAGAAAACAAAGTTGGCTACCCCCAGGGGTTTTAGAAGCTGCCAAATGTTTAAAGATCATTGGCCAATCTGTTGTTACTCAGATATATGGGTAGTGAAAGGTGATGGGGTGTCCCTGATAAGCCAAGCTTAAAGGGGCAGGTGACTTGTATGAAATTCTGAAAATTTATATTCAGCAGAATGTGTCAAAAACCAGGAGTCATTTGAGTGAAACTCCACTAGCAAATATTTGGTTTATTTTTGAGGAAAAAAATGAAAACACAGGGAAGTGAAGTTAATTGTCATTTGTCATATTATACTTAGTGTGGGGCTCCTAGTCTCCTGACTAATAATCCAGTATTATTTCCTTGTAGAAATTCAGTAGCTTTGTAGATGATTCTGTTTTAAGTGGCTGGTTGCTTGTCAATTAATATTAAAAAGCCAAAGTTGCTCTTAATCACTGATGGATTAGTAGTTTTCATTCTCTTTTCAACTACCGTATTTTCCTTCTAACTGGACTATTAAAAAAATGTGTCCTGTTGGTCATAGGTTGAGTGAACACATGGTAGGGGCTAATCAAACATAAATTCCCAAAGAAAATAGAAATAGCACCTGTTTTGGTGGTTTGATGGTTACATTTCCATATATAAAATATTGATAGAACACTAGATAAACAAATAATATGAACCAGTTTTAGTTGGTGGTCTGTGTGTCATTGCTGGTTCCCCTGCAATAATAGGTATTGAATGCCTTTAGGCATTGACAGTAAGCACAGAAAATTGATTCCAGCAATGATGATTCTTGAGAAGACAAAATAATAGAACCAATAGGTTCTAGCAAAGTGTAATTTTGTCATCAATTACATGATGTTCCACCGTGTCAACACTTATGCTCCAGAGTGTTTTGGATAGTTTTGCTGAGGCTGGAATTTTCAGCCAGTACACTAGGTGGTACCTATTTCAGGATGCAGCCAGTGATAGCTGTTTGTAAGTGGAAACTCAGTTATCAACTGTACTTTCTTTTTTCTTTACTCAAGTTTGTCTATCTACCCATCTACCTACCTACCTACCTACTTAGCCACCTACCTGTCTGTTGTTGGTAGCTATTCAAGGGCAAGACCATAAATAAATTCACAATATTAACTGAATAGAGTTGATATAACAGTGTTAATCATCTTTAATAAAGTCTGGAGATATAATATTAGTTGTATCTTGTTTATTCCTTTCTTACTAAATAGGAGATCCCAAGTTATGTTATTTTATATTCTCATTAATAAGCAACCAATATGTAATATCTACCATCTATTATTGTAAACTGTTATGAACGATTTGTACTAGTATTTAAAATTATGGGATGGCCAGCAAAAAAGCTACTGAATCTGTAGTTCATTGTATATGTTATGAATTATCTGAGTTAATGTTTAAAACTATGAGTCAGGGCTTCCCTGGTGGCGCAGTGGTTGAGAGTCCGCCTGCTGATTCAGGGGACACAGGTTCGTGCCCCGGTCCGGGAGGATCCCACATGCCGCGGAGCGCCTGGGCCCGTGGGCCATGGCCGCTGGGCCTGCGCTTCCGGAGCCTGTGCTCCGCGGTGGGAGAGGCTACAGCAGTGAGAGGCCCACGTACCGCAAAAAAAAAAAACTATGAGTCAATCAGCCAAAAAGGTATTGCATATGTAACTCATTATAAAATTAATAAAAGCAAACAAGTCTTCCTATAATCCAATTATTGATAATTTGGGAGCTATTTTCTAAGCAAAATGTCCCCATAAGTTTCTTTTTCTCTTGGTTGAGAACTGTGGTACTTTTGAGATAAAGCCGCTAGCCCAGCATGTTTTTTTTTTTGTTTCCTCGTGAATGATTTTATTCAACTTAAAATGACTGTTTCTAACAGCAGGTGCTCTTTTCTTTGTTTTAAATTATATTGAACATGCCTTTGGTGTTCACAAATGCTGAAAAATCAACTATAAAAATGGTGGAGAAAAAAGAGCTATATACATATGGTAAGAAAATAATAATTTAGCTCTAATTCACATCTTCTTTGAAGAAGATTTTTTGCTAAGTTCAATAACTTACAACATGCATTCCACCTTTCAGGGAATCCTTAGATTTACTTTCAAAATACAGTTAAGCATTGAACAATGTGGGGGTTAGGGCCACTGACCCGCTACATAGTTGAACATCTAGGTGCTGCTATCTCTGCCTCAGAAACAAAGGAATTGATAAATGACTCAACCAAGAGCAGGAAACTGAAAACAGTTTTCATAGACTCAGGACTCAAACCCTAGGGCTTTTGATTCCACATATTGTGATCTGTAATTGAACACAAACCTGTTCCCACATTTAGTTAAAGATCTGGAAAATGAGAATACAGGTACTATGTTTATTGAAAAAAAATCCACATGTAAGTGGACCATGCAGGTTCAGAGCCATGTTGTTCAAGGGTCAACTTGAACAAGAAACAAACAGTTATAGCATCTGACTAGTTCCCTTATTATAAGTAAAATGAAATCTTTAACAGCTGTCAATCTTATATCTTTATGACCATTGTGATTTTAACTCTAAAAAAAATTAATTGTATTTTTCAAGTTTTGAGCTATCCAATGGATTCAACAGATAGAGTCAGGTAAATTTTTTCACAAGAGAAATATACTTACTTCATGGGAAAATTAAGCCTACCTCCTGTCTTTTCTCGGCTCCCCGAGGGACACTAGAATTTTGCTGAGTTTGTTTTTCTCATCTTAATTTTTTCTCTACTAATTTTATGTTTTTTGTTTGCTTGTTTTGTTTGGGGTTTATTTTTGGCCTGAT
The DNA here is from genome assembly GCF_003031525.2 of Neophocaena asiaeorientalis asiaeorientalis. Lineage (NCBI taxonomy): Eukaryota > Metazoa > Chordata > Mammalia > Artiodactyla > Phocoenidae > Neophocaena > Neophocaena asiaeorientalis. The sequence continues at coordinate 4,453,539 of NW_020173397.1, read as the reverse complement.
AAGTTATTTCTCATTAGTGTCAAGAATGACTGGCAATTTGGTGTTATGGTCTCACCATTTGGTGAGGTCTGTAAGTAGATTAATGGTTTATAGAGATCTGTTCTCTGTTGGATAAGAGGCAATAGACAATCTGGTTTGTTAGTCTTTATTTGTTTGTGTATTTGTCAGCTTTGAACTCAAATCAATTAAGAATTTTGTTCCCCCTTGGAAGGAGAATGGCTCTTTTAGGTCTGGACTGTATATAATGGGACATAATGGCTATGCAATCAAAGATTTGCATAGAATGTCATATTTGAGAATGATGCTTGCATAATCAGCCTAAGACTATAAACTTTGACTGTAAATGCAACAGAGATAGAAGGCACAACTCTCTCATTAGAAGAAACAAATGTAATTGGACAAAAAATATTTTGGAATAGAAGATACAAAGACTGTCTTTTTCAGAGAACAAGCTAGTGAAATACATTTGGTCCACATGGACTGAAAATTTTCATTGACAGTTATTTCCCTTCTGGGAAGGAACAGAGGAGGATTTTCAGGCACACTAGAAATGTTAGGCCCAAAGACAGAGCCCAGAGCAGGGGTGAGGGTGAGTGTGACATCTTGCATCCTGGACACCCACTGGTAGGTCCAGAATGGGGACAAAGGCTCCTGAGGAAGCATGGAAAGAGGATGCCTCAGACACAGGGACCTTCTCAATGTTTCCAAGACATCAATTCCTGTTTCTGAACCGACTGTTCTTCCAAAAAAATTGCGATCCTTAGAATCTGCTTGAAGCCTGCAGGATGTGGCACTTAGCACTTTGCTTTGCTTAAGGAAGGAGGAAGGTCTGCATTGGCAGGATCGTTCAGCCCTGGGCTCTGCCTGAGTCTGGAGTTCTTCCACGTGTGGGCCATGCTATGTTGCCTGAAATGTATGCCTTCCTCCCAGCCTCCTCTCCAGAACCAGGCCTATGACTGTTGTGTGCCCTTACCCTTCGGGGACCACACTAGCCAAACGCAGCTCTGATTTGAACAGGGCCTGGGCTCTGCCCAGAGGCTGGAACTGACTTGGTATTCTACAAGACACCTTGCTGACTTTTTCCCTTTTTCCTTTGGCTGATTCCACAGTGACAGATGACTCATACTTTCTCTGAATTTCATTTTTTGAGGAACCTATGCCCTTTGGGGCAGAAACTGGGATATCTTGCTCAGCAGGGTCTCTGCTATTCCTTTGTCCTTCACAGACTGGCTCTTTCCCTAGTTGTGGAAGGTCACCCTTCTTGTATTCCTTTCTGGATTGTCTCCTAGTTACTGGCTGCTGGATGCCTCATTTTCTTCTGATGGGTCTAAATTGGCATCCTAGATCTTTCTTAGGGTCTGAAACTTAGGAGGTCCATGTTTCTGCAATCCTAGGGCTTGCCCTCCCCTCTATGTGAATATATAACACCTGGGAAGGTACCATATTCCCCGGGTGCATGCTATGGGGATGGGGCTGTGAGCCATTAGCAGCCAAAGTACCCAACACAGGGAGCACTTCAGTGGCACAGTTATGAACCTGGCTTTCAGGCTTTACCTTGTTTTGAGCTTGCTATTTATTTATTTATTTGACTGGGGCAGGTCTTAGTTGAGGCACGCTGGATCTTTGTTGCCGTGTGTGGGATCCTTGTTACAGCATGCGGGGTCTTTAGTTGTGGCATGCAAACTCTTAGTTGCAGCATGTGGGATCTAGTTCCCTGACCAAGGATCGAACCTGGGCCCTCTGCACTGGGAGCGTGGAGTCTTAGCCACTGGACCACCAGGGAAGTCCCTGTTTTGAGCTTCAACTGAGAAGAAAGTTGGTGTTTAAGGCATGGTTTCCCTAGATTTTGGATTACCAACAGTCATGGTGCAACGAGGCATTCCTTGGTTATTAGAGCCCATAAACTACTCAGATTTCCAGTTAGTATCTGGGAGCTTCCTAGCTCAATGGTGCTCAGAATATATCTTCATTTTTTTCTTTTGAGGCATCATGGACGCTGCAGCCCTAATTATACTATTACTTTGGAAACATCGGCCCTTGAAGGCACCGCTAACACTACCTTCCATATCTCTACTCCATGAGGACACCTATGCTATGGCTGGAGTCTCCTGGGGCACAGTTTTCATTCTTATCTTTGGGTTCATGGTCTGCTGTCGCTCAACTTATAGTTAGCTCTGGGTCACCCTGTTGGCCCCCAGCTGAGTCATACTCTGCTAGGTTTTTCTCTGTTGCAAAGTATGAGGGTTTTAAAATGTATTTGCTCCCTTCGCTAGCCTGATGAGTCTGTGCAAGACCACCACAAATATGAAAGCAGGAGCACCTCATGCCTCTGGACTTGCTCACCCCTAGGAGTGGGTGGTCCAGGGTTGGTACTTCATTTTTTCTGATTATCCATTTTCCCTAGCTCAGTTGTTGAGTGAGTCTCCCCTGAAATGTGGATGATTGAGTGGGGGAAAGATAGCTTGGTGAAAAGGCCAGGCTTGAGCCTCTCTCATCTGATACCATAGTTTTATGAATCCAAGGACCTTCAGAAGTAGGCCCACTTTGCCGCTCACGAAAGCAAGTGAAATAGATGTTTGGCTTCTGGTGGTATTCTCCCTTGGGCCACTCCAAAATTCCCTGAGTGACTCATCAAGTCCTTTTTTGTCTCCCTCTCAGCACCAGCCCCATGAGTGAGTGAGTCTTCATTGGATAGCTTTCTGAGCCCCTTGATAGGTTATTTTTGGACCCCTCTTCAGGTTATTCCTTACCTAGAATTATCTGGATCTTCTAAACAGAATACTGGATGCTTCAGGTCAATCCTCTTGAGATCCTTGTTTCTCTGGCCCTTCATCACAGAGGGCTGTGAGAGTCCTTGTTGCCTCTTCATCTGTGAGGTTCCTGGTAATTAACCTCTAGGCTGTATTGGTGCCAGTCTCTCGGATGCTGAAGGCTGACCCCTCTCTTCTTCTTTGAGCCTAGTTTGAAGGTGATACACAAGTTGCTTCCACATTTCCCTGTTCAAAACAAATTCATCAGGAAGGTTAGAGGTATTCTCCATTTTCTGTAGCATACTACTTCCTTAGTAACTGGATATTGACCATGAATACACTATCCTAGGATTCTGGCCCACATCTCAGAACCATGGGAGAATCACAAAGGGGTCTCCAGGGTTGCGGGGGGAGACAAAACATGATGAACCTACAGACCATCCACCACCACCCTCATTTCTCCTATCAGATCCCCACCACCCATCCTGAGCCTATTAAATCCTTACAGCCTTCCCTGGGCCTTGTTATTTTCCAACTTCAGCCTTTCAGCTTGTATATGTTGGTATGTGTTGGGGTCAGGACTTGGAAGGCTAAATATACATACACACAACACACACAACATATGTACATACATATACATATTTACCAAATATACATACATGTGTATGCATATACATATACACGTACACACCCCATGCACACATACAAGCCCACACCTTAGTAGAATTTCCTATGTATTCCACATATATCCAGATATTAGCTCCATTGATCTTTACTCCTTGGCATTTGTGGCTTTAACTTCACCAATTCAGTAGTCTTGAAAATCTGGGGCTTTCCTAGAAAGTTTTACTAATTCTCAGCAGTTCACTCCCTTAGAATCTCCTCTATTCTCATCTCAGTCTTCCTAACATAGTATATTTTTTTTCTTGCATTAACCCAGACATAGACCTCAACTCTCACCATGCCCCCCACTTCGAGTTTACCCAAAATGTTATATTTGCATACACACAGCAAATCAGTAAGCAGAATAGCCTCTGTGTTAAAGGTGCTAGAAGAGAAAAAAAGCTGGAGAAAGGTGTGAGTACCCCCATAGCAGATCATGTAAATACTCTCAGCCATTGTTTGCCATTCTTGTCCTTCTCAGAATGCTTTGCCCTGAGACCTCCCAAAACTCCCCCAAGACACTTCCCAATATTAAAAAAAAATAGTGAGAGAACATATGTGTATGTGTTTGCCATGTGTTCCAGGCCTGTAACAGGTTTGAAATACAGCATCACTGTTAAGATCACAAACTGCTCAAATCAAGCACCATCTAAAGTATTTGCCTTGATTTCCTCATTTCCCTCTCTTTCTGTTACATTAGCCATGGGAGGACATCTAAACCTTTCCCACTCATAGGATGAGCATTTATTAGTGCTGTCTTACTTTCTTTGCCCAGTTTCTCCTGCAACAGAATCTTCTCCACAGATGCTGTCCCCTCCCAAATTCTTGGATTTCAAGCTGTGCCCCTAATCTGTTCTTCCTTCACTGCAGGATTTCTTTCCGTATGGAGAATTTCCTCCACACATCCTATCATCTCTGCCACTGTCAGTGATAAAATGACCTGACCCTGATTGGCCCTAAAACCTCAGGATGCCCCCTATAGAAACACCTTTGCCTTCTGAGTCTGAAGGAATTTGTAAACTCTAGAAAGATAATATTAAGGTGATATAAAGGGCTATAAAAATGGCCCATCAACTTTGTCCTGCAAAAGTATCAGTATCATGAAAGTAAAAGAAAGGCTGGAGAACCTTTACAGATAAAAAAATATGAAAGATATTTGATGACTAAATAGATATAGCCTGGATCTTAAAGTATAAGGCGTACTAATAGGTGAATTAACAAAATAGCAATACAACCAGCAGATTAGATTAAAGTTCTGTATACATATTTAGTTCAATGAAGTTAGTATCTGTTCTACAGGTATAACAGGAAATATCCCTTTTATTTATTTATTTTTATTGGAGTATAGTTGATTTACGATGTTATGTTGGCTTTCTGCTGTACAGCAGAGTGAATCAGTTATACATATACATATATTCCCTCTTTTTTAGATTATTTTACCATAGAGGTCATTACAGAGTATTAAGTTGAGTTCTCTGTACTACACAGGAGGTCTTTATTTTTAGTTATCTATTTTAGGGAAATATCCCTTGTAAAAGAAATAATGAAACATGGTACCTGTCTCAGATGTTCTAGAAGAAGAATAATGTGCATATGTATAAAGAAAGTAAATAGGACGAAATGTTACGAGTAGGTTTTACCAGTTGCATCGTGTCCACGTAGAAAAGATATGTTGAAGTCCTAACCCCTAGCACCTTGGAATGTGCCTTTATTTGAAAATGGGGTTATTGCATATGTAATTATTTAAGATATGGTCATTCTAGAGTAGTATGGGCCCCTGATTTAATATTACTTTTCTTTTCCCAGAACAGATTTGTTTATTCAATAGCAAAGAGCTGAAAAATGTCCCACAAAGGAGCAGAACCTGACCCAAGGCCTGTGATGCATCTCTACCCCACAGAGGTGCCAGCTGGGCCAGGTAGGGCTGAAGGCAGCAGGAATGGGAGGCCCCACCCCAAGAGGGCAGACAGGCATGGGGGATGACGTAGTGTAAGGACCAGGCAGGCAGAGCCCTTTCAGGTCTTGTTGAGTGTCCAGAGCAGATCCAGAAGGCTGAGGGGGTCGTCAGTGGGCTGGGTAGCCCACAGACCTTGCCCATTATGGACCTGCAGAAAGCCATAAGCCGAGGGCCAAGTGAAGACACAGAGGCACAAAGGGAGAAGGCCGTGGGAACACAGAGGCAGAGATCGGTGTTTATGCAGCTGCAAACCAAGGAACACCAAAGATTGCCAGCAACCCCTCAGAAGCTAGAAAGAGACAAGGAAGCAGTCCCCTGCAGATTTCAGAAGGAGCGTGGCCCTGCTGACACCTTGATTTCACACTTCCAACCTCCAAAACTGTGAGACAATACACTCCTGTTGTTTTAAACCACCAGGTTTGTGGTGCCTTTACAGCAGCCCTAAGAAGCTGTTGAGTAATACAGTAGGTGAGTGTGGGTAAAGGGTTTAGAGGTGTTCTTTACTATTCTTGCAACTTTCAGTATGTTTGGAATTACTGCAAGTTAAACAGATTTAAAAAATAGAAACACACACACACACACACACACACACACACACATACATACATATACACACACTCCGAAATGGAAAGTCTTTTACCACTTTCACTTTCATCACCCTCTTCTGAGTCACCATCATCTCTCTAGACTATTGCAGTGCCTTGTCATCGTTCTCCTGCTTTGATGTTTGCCCACTCGCCCATCAGCATTGTTTAGTTTCAGCAAAGTGTGATCTATTTAAATTGTGTGTGAAATCATGGCACTTCTCTGCTCAAAGTTTTGCAGTGACCCTCCATTTCACCCTGAGTGTAAACTGAGGTCCTTATAATGACCTACAGGTTTTTATGGGATGTAGCCCCTTAATTTTTTCTTCTACTACTTTTTCTCTCACTCTGTTCCAGCCACAGTGACCTTGAACATGCCAGGCACTGGCCTGTGTTTTATTTTTATATTTTTTTTTGCGGTACGCGGGCCTCTCACTTCTGTGGCCTCTCCCGTTGCGGAGCACAGGCTCCGGATGCGCAGCCTCAGCGGCCATGGCTCACGGGCCTAGCCGCTCCACGGCACGTGGGATCTTCCCAGACCGGGGTACGAACCAGTGTCCCCTGCATCAGCAGGCTGATTCTCAACCACTGCACCACCAGGGAAGCCCTGGCCCATGTTTTAACTTTCGTTCTCTGAATCCTCTAATTGACTTACTCTTTTACACATTTAATTCTTTCAAGTCTTTGCTCAAACTACATCCTGTTTAATGTCTTTGGACACCCCTATTTAGGAGAGGACACTGCATCCTCTCCCCAGGAGTGTCTCTAATAGTCCCAGTCCCCCTTCCTGTTCTGGGTTACCTTCTGTCATACTGTTTACCTTGCTTATTGACTCTTACGGATTACTGTCTGACTGCCTCCGCTATAATATAAACTCCTCAAGAACAAAGGTCTTTTTTGCTGTATTTTGCTGTATCTCAAATGCCTAGCCCATAGTGGGTGCTTAGTAAAATTTGTTGAATGAGTGTCATGTTAAATGAAATTGATTTAAATCATACTATTACATTGGTAGGAAAATCTTAAAGTAAATATAAATTTAGTAATCACTTTCTCTCCTACTTACCTGTGAAATAATCTGTCATTTTGTTTGAAAATACATAGCTATACCAATAACTCTTTGCAGTAATAGATTATTGGTAAGTAGCCCTAATTACTTAGAGTAGAATTTTTTAAAGTATAATAAATACAGAATTCTCACTCTATTCTGCAGTGTGGATCTTCCATCATTCTTACAATCCTATTTTATAAAATAGTCTTTTCAGAGGAGCTACTTCCTTAGTCTACTCACATCTATTCTCCTGTCTCTTCCCGGCCAGTTATTTCTTTGACATTCCATGATCTGAGAATATTATTAGGAAGCTGTTGGCTGCAGGTAAAAGTAAGCCCTAACCTACCAGGCTTAAAAATTAGCATCTTGGGCTACCCTGGTGGCGCAGTGGTTGAGAGTCCGCCTGCCGATGCAGGAGACACGGGTTCGTGCCCCGGTCTGGGAAGATCCCACGTGCCGTAGAGCGGCTGGGCCCGTGAGCCATGGCCACTGAGCCTGCGCATCCGGAGCCTGTGCTCCGCAACGGGAGAGGCCACAACAGTGAGAGGCTCGTGTACCAAAAAAAAAAAAAAATTAGCATCTTTATTATTTTACCTAAAAAGAAGCTCTGGGATAAGCAGGCTCTAAGTTTGGTTAGTTTAGTGTTTCACTGACTTCATCAAGGGACTAAGTTCTTCATTTTCACTCAGATTTCTTCAACATACAGTTTTTCTCCCATTAAGGAAGCAAAGAAACAAATGAAAAAGAGATCCCAAATTTAGCCACAGTATGCAGGCATATCAACATTAAAAAAAGAAAAGGGATTATTTCTTTGTGTGTGTTTCTGTTGATTAGTAAGGAAACTTTTCTCAGAAGTTTTCATCGACTTTTCCATATATCTTATTGGATAGGATCGTGTCATATGCATTTATTCAAACTAGTCACTGGTGAGTGGAATGAGACAATTAGGATTAGGTTACACCAGTGGGTGGCAGACTTCTTCTGTAAAGGATCAGATAGTGAATACTTTAGGCTTTGCAAGCAATATTGTCTTTGTTGCAGTTACTCAATTCTGCCAAAGGAGCGGAGAAGCAACCAGAGATACATGTAAAGGAATGACATGGCTTTGTTCCAGTAAAGCTTTATTTGTACAACAGATGGCCCACTTTGCTTCCCTGGATGAGACAAATTTGGATTTATCCCTTCTTCACATCCTTGAGTTTGAGAAGAAAGAGGTAAATTCTCAAACAAAACCCATGCTCTTCCTCTAAGTCAGAAAAGGATAATGTCCAATGAATAAGCAATTAGCTGTATGTCCTACACAAGGGCCTTCATGTTAAGTTTGAGATTTTCTTGCTATAAAAATAGAGATATGTAAAAACTCTTTTAAAAAGAAGTTAAGAAATCTGTGGTTGAGTTCTGAGAACCAGGATGTGGTAGTTTCCTACCCCATGTACTTAAGTTAGAGATGAATATTCAAGGAGGTAGTTATCCAGTTTTACTCCTTTTAATTTTTCTTTCCAAAATACAGATGCACCGTTATAATCAACCCTAAATTTCTCAAATCAGGACTCAGAGAAGGGGAAGATTATGCTCTAGTAATGCTAGTTTCATTGGTGATTTTGTTTAATGGGTCAAAAGAAATGTGGTAAAACAAATGAATACAAATTGCTGAGATGAGACAATTTAAAGATTACCACTGAAAACAAAATAGAGAGCATGAGGGAGTATATATGTTAAGAAATGTTGAACAGATTTTGTTTATATTTTCTTGAGTGCCATCTTTTTCACTCATGATGCTACTCTAATAATAGCATGTGCATTGTAAATAGAAAATATGATTTGTCAGGAAATTGACTTTCTTGTAAAATTAAAGTTTCATTGTCATATATTAATATTTGGAAATAATTGTTATTCTGATGCAATATATAATACTAACACCTACAAGAAAAAAATACGGGAGGAGAATTAGCATGTGTTCCTTTTTTTTTTTTTTTTTTTTTTTTTTGTGGTACGCGGATCTCTCACTGTTGTGGCCTCTCCCGTTACGGAGCACAGACTCCGGATGCGCAGGCTCAGCGGCCATGGCTCACGGGCCCAGCCGCTCTGCGGCATGTGGGATCTTCCTGGACCGGGGCACGAACCCTTGTCCCCTGCATTGGCAGGCGGACTCTCAACCACTGCGCCACCAGGGAAGCCCAGCATGTGTTCTTAAGTATTAGTTACTTATACAGGGCAGGAAGTAGCTGACACTTTTTAGATGCTTAACAGTTCTGGATCCATAGTATCAGATACGCCCTCCACTGACAGGTGTCATTCTAGGAACCACATGGTTGTCCAACTCGTGGAGAGTTGCGTTCAGAAACGGGTGAGTACTTTCCTAATATTTCAAGATAATACTTACAGTGACAATCACCTAGTTTGGCTTGAAATAATCTGAAGCTTCTTGTGAACCAACTTAGTTCTGGAGAGAAAAATCACTGTCTTGCAGACATGTTCTTTAATTGTCAGGGAATAAAAAAGTCAACTTTCTCAGTGAATTGTCGGAAAGAATTGTGGCATTATCTGCTGTTGCTAAGCTTTTAGTAAGTACTCGTATGTGTTTGTTTGATCTCCTTTAGAGTATAAATGACCCCCAGTTTCTAGAGATGGCATGGGAATAAGTTTGTTTCTGTAGGCCCTGTAATCAGTAGTATCTGACCCAGCCTTAGAAGACACTAATTTATATAGAGCTCTATCATCTGTAAGTTATATCCTGTAAAGAAAACAGGCTGGAATTAACACCACTTTGCTGTTTTTTAGGCACCTAGGTTTTATGTCTTACTTGGAAAGACGTATTCTGAGGTATGTGTCTGAAGGGCTGGAGATGGAGAGAACAAAAATTGTGCCAGAGTGATTTTTGAAACGGCCAGCTTGATATTCTTGCTTTCCTGTGGACCCTACCATGAATCCTGATTTCTGTTATGGACTTTGAATTATTTCACTGGTAGGCCTTCTGGAACATATGTGTTCTTTTATTCATTGGCTGCTTGGTAGATTCAAAGGAACCTTCTTTCGTTTGTTCATTTCTTTAATCTTTGTATCATTTGTTCATCACTTCATTCATTTGTTCAATACAGAAAGTATTTGTTGAGCATATACTCAAGCACTTGATCTCTGATTTCTTTTCCATTACTTTCGTTGGTATCATTCATTTATCATTCCACAAATACTAGTGCCTACCATATGCCAGGAATAAAGGGATAGAGACAAGTGATAATACTTGTGAAACTCCTGGCTTAGTTGACTGTGATGTCTTCTCTGTGAATCACTCCTGTCTTGTCTGTGCTCTGAGCAGTGATCCACTTCTGACCTGTGAAAGATTCGTACGCTGGACCTCTTCCACTAGTAAACTGAAGCACAGCCTTTCATGAAGTTATAGCAACTTTTAAGGAATCTTCACAAGTTAGCATCACTTCCCTAGTTCTCATTTCAAACTGGCTCCTAGACCTCTACTGCTTTTTATAGATTTCCATGGATGCTGTTTACGTGGATTCATCCTGTGTATATAGTGGAGGTTAACTGCCCATTTAAAAATTCAAAACACTGTCATTCCCTTTTCATTCCTTCTTGGTTTGCTAGCTTGAATTAATTGATTGTTTTTTTATGAAAGAAAAATCAAGAAAGAGCACATCTGAATTATTCTACAGTTAACACTTATTGAGTGAATACCATGTGCCAGGGTGGTGACGCTGCATTTCCTGGTAATCCTCAAAATAATACTTCAGGGCGAGGGTTAATTTCTTCATTTTATAGATGAGGAACCAGAGACTCAGAGATTTGGTCACTGTCTCATGTTAGTATATGTCATCAATGGTCAGATCTGGATTTGAACTTAGGGTTTTCTGGCATAACTTTTCTAATCTTTTAATGCTTTCCTAAGTAAAGAGTATCAGTCTTGTGAAAAAAGATGAAAGCTGGTAGGTACATACTTTTGAAGATAGAGGGTTTTCAATAATGTGTGAATTCTCTTGAGGGAATAGTGCAGCAGATATTTTGGTTTCCCACATGGGGTTCTTGACTAGTGACAAATTCATACAGAACCATAAATCTGTACTCCTGTCATACAAGGAGGAAGATGTATTTGTCTTATAACAATGTTCTTTTTAGCTTTGGAAAATTTTAGGTTTATCCTGTGAACTTGGTTGCTCTCAAGTTTATTACCATTTGAAATACATATTTTCTCACATCACAGCAAAAGAAAATAATGCCTTTGGATGACTCATTTTTAATATTCAAACAGAATAACACATAGAATTCAAACTGGTGTCAGTTTTCAAGTTGGTATGATGCTATTTTTTAGCCAGTGCATGCAGAATAGGCAAGTGTTTATATCATGCAGATTTGTACTAACCCCATAATAATTTAACTTATGGTTGTGAAATCATACAGTGGATATATCCTATCTGAATCACAAAATACTTATTCTAGTTAAACCTCTTCCAATTTTTATTTCTAAATATCCAAATTTATGAATAGCTTTGGACCTCTGAATCAGCATGGAGTCAGTCAAGAAGAAAAAAAGTACAGTCAGAGAAATCAAACACTTCTACTCCTCCCTCCACCCATCACAGTCATCAGGGACTTGCATAGAGTGTACTTGAGACTTAATTTGCTTCATTTTGATTTTCATTTTCAAAGCTATTTCTTTTCCAGGCTTCCCATTTCGCTTTATTTGAAAAACAGCTCTTATCATTTTAGTCATTATTGTCACAGATTCCAAGTTCTTAAATTATGCTGATCACAAAAGATAGCAGTTTTATGTTCTCATCGCACTCAGTGGCTGTTCCAGTATCCCATCTGAGGGGCACACTGGCGATGTTCAACGCAGATGACAGCTTTTGTTCTGAGCAAGCACACAAAGGCAGGGCTGGGGAAGCTGAATCACATGTCACTCACACAAGAAAGGAGTGTCACTCCGGGTCATGCAGCCCGTGGCCAAGAGACGTCAGAATACCTACAGCAAACATATAAGCAGCATAACTAGCTCAGTCTCTAGCCGGTAGCACCCCTCACTTGGCATTATTAATCCAGGCGTCCTAAAGGCAAAGTGTTGACAGTCTGTAGTTGGCTGAAATACATATTGACCTATGCTTTTTTCAAGATGCAGCTTAAGCTCACCTCCTAAATGCAGGCTTCTATGATCCCACCCTCTACTTCTTTCTCTTCCACTGTTTTGTGTCCGTACCATTGTTTTGGGGTTTCTCTCGTGTGCTTTTAAAAAATGTGTGTGTGTGTGTGTGTGGGGTGTGTGTGTGTGTGTGTGTGTGTGTGTGTGTGTGTGTATGAGAGAGAGAGAGGAAGGGAGACATTCTCCCATAGATTGTGAGCTTTTCCACTGCAGGGACTCCCGCCTTATTCACCTACTATCCCCCTGTCCCTACCTTTTTTCTGTTACAAATATTTTTATGAATTGATGGCTTTGAAATGACTGTTTTTTAATGGTATAATGGAAAGAGCCCTCTGGATTCTGGTTCTGACTCCATGACTCCTTAGTCATGAATACCTTTATTCAACATGATTAATTAATTGAGTGCCTACTCTGTGCCAGATTGTTTCCAGCCCTGGGAATATAGGAGTGAACAAAACAGTCAAGATACAGACTAGACATCCTTTCTGTCCTAGGGTTTGCACTTTATGGAGAAGACAGATGATAGATAACACATGAAAATAGTCAAGACAAACATCAAGTGAATGGTATGCAGAGAATTAAAATAGGAAATGTGTAAATTATTATTTTAGGTTTGGTAGTTAATTAACTGAGATATAACAAAATCAACCATGAAGGTCAGGGAAAAGGAATTCATGACTGAGGCAATAGTTTATGCAGGGACTCCAAGGCAGCAATGTACTTGTCATATTCTGAGAATGTGAAGGAGATCACTGTGTCCAGTGTCCTTGGTGAGGGTGAGATGACAGAGAGATAAGAAAGATGAATGTTTGGATTTTATTTTTAGTGCATTGGGATAGCATCTTAGGTTTCAAGCCGCACAGTGTTGATATTCAGTTTTTTTTTTAAAGTATTACTCATGTGGAATGTGGAGAATGGATTTGAGAGGGGGGAAGAAATAGTAACGGTGCTAGATGGGGCATTATTGCACCAGCCGAAGCAAGTGATGGTTCATAGGTCTAGGTGGTGGTAATAGAGGTGAAGATGGGTGGATAGATTTGGGGATATGTTTGAGGTCAAATTAAATATTTACTGATGGTTTGTGGAGGCTAAGTGAAGAAAGGAATCAAAGCCTTTGTAAACATGCGTAAGTCACTTAAATGTTTCTAGTGATGGACCCCTCATAAAATCCTAATTATAGATACATCAGTGGTTCCCAGCTGGGGGTGATTTTGCCACCATTCCGTCCTCCCCAAACCCTGGAGACATTTAGCAATATTTGGAGACAATTTTAAATAGCACAGCTGTGTATGGAGTTGATGCTACTAGCATCTAGTGGGTAGAGGCCAGGGACGATGCTATGCATCCTCCATTGCACAGGGCAGCTGCCTCCGCAAAGAATCCTGTGCCCTCAAATGTCAGTCATGCTAAGGTTAAGAAACTCTGAAGACATCTACCCGCCTCACAGGGCAATTGTGAGGATTTACTGAAATAATATGTTGTAAAGCCGGATGGAGGTTTTAAATTCTATACACAGTTTTGTTTTTTTTTTTTTTTGCTGTACGCGGGCCTCTCACTGTTGTGGCCTCTCCCATTGCGGAGCACAGGCTCCGGACGCGCAGGCTCAGCGGCCATGGCTCACGGGCCCAGCCGCTCTGCGGCATGTGGGATCTTCCCAGACCGGGGCACGAACCCGTGTCCCCTGCATCAGCAGGCGGACTCTCAACCACTGCGCCACCAGGGAAGCCCTATACACAGTTTTATTGATGCCACAATTTTACAATATCTGTTGAAGTAAACACAGTATATTCTTGCAGTTGAGTAATCAGAATGATCTCTTCTCTTCTTGTCCTGAATGAATGTGGTGCATTTTGAGTGCGGTACTTTGGGCAGTAGCCCCATCAGCCTTCAGTAGAGTAGCAGAGAACTGAAAAAAATTTGCTTCCAGGTTTCTTTTGACTCTACAATAGCTACAATTTTAAATTGTGTTGCAGAAAAGTGATGATAAAATTCATTGGAAATGAGTTGCAAAGTAAACTTTTATTTTTAAGAGAAAATGGTGGGTAGGAGAGCGTGAGACTTGAGGCGCAGTGTGCTACCTTTCCCCCTGAGAAATGGCAAGGGAATTAATTAAAGAAGCTGACGAGAAAGCAGAGTCATGAATAGAGTAGCCAGTTCTCCATGCCTTCTGTCTCCAGCACTGAGCATCCACCCCTTGCTTTGCTCTGCACCAAGCTCTTGTTGGTAACCTCCCACAGGACAGGGTGCCTCCCTGCGGGAAGTTAATGCCTCCAAATGAGGGGAACAAGCAAGCCATTCCTGTAATTAAGAACACTCCCTACAATGGAAGAGAGGTTAAAAAAAAACTGCCTCAGTGTGTTTTTAATTGGGTACAAGATAATATTGGTAGAAGTTTAAAATACTTAAGCAGCAGTAAATATTCAAGGCAGTCGTTGAAGTAGTCAATGGCTAGGTGAATGCATTCATCAGTGGGCAGAGCATCGCTTAATCAACAGTTCAAGTAAACAAGAGGAGAATTAAAAATGCAGAACTTAAAATACAGAGAATTAGCAAAGTTGCTAATTACATACAGGTTCTTTCTTACTCCAGGCATTGACTGTTTAAAGTTTGGTCAAAGTGTTGCTAAAAATAACCAGTTATCAAGAGATTCATTCATTTTCAGAAGGCCTGCTTACACGAAGAATGATGGCCAGGTCCAGCAGATAGCTTAGAAGTACCCAAGAATGAAGTGTTAGGAGGTGACCTCAGAATGTAAAGCCTGAGAATCCTTCAGCTGGAATGTGCTGCTGACAAGAAAATGATTTTTTTTTCATTTTTAGTCTTTATGACTTTAGAGTTCTAGGCTTTTATAGAGAGCATCTATCAGTAGACAGCCACATTCATAGTAATATGCTGATACTGACATAATGCATGATTTTCTTCATTTAACAAATTCTTACAATCCTCTAACAAATTCCTATTTAAATCCTTTCAACTTATTATACACCTGCTAAGTGTAAAATATATTAAATTGGTTTAAATATTATAGGGGAGGCTATTTTCAGTATCTCCAACTAGAAGAACAAAGTTCTTAAGCTGTGTAATAGGTTTGCTTGTTAAAATGAGACTCTATCCTAGAGGCAGTTTTATTTTGCTTTTTGAAGGAAATATGACTTTTTTTTCACTTCAAAGAGCAGCTTCTCGTTCTTCCTCTAGCTTCAGTAGCCATTAAGCAGTTCTTCATTTTGAAGGATATATATTGATCCTAAGACATTGTCTGGTTGGAGAAAAACAGTGCATATTTCTAAGGTTTTCTGATGTCAAGGCTCCTAGTCCTTAAAGTAGCAGGATAACCAGATTAATATGTTGTTGCTTATATTTTCCTTGGAAGAGTCACAGAAATGGGGGTTAGAAGTATTTGTTCTAATTTCAGCATTGTTACTACTTACCTCTGTGGCCTTGGGCAAGTCATTTACCTTGAGTTTCAGTTTACATGCAGGGATGTTAAAGTAGAAAGGGTCAATTTGTTAAGTGGACTTGAAACCTGATGGAGAGTAAGAATCATACCCAAATGGATTTGAAACCTGAGAGGAGTGTTAGAACCCACTGAATTTAGGTTTTTCCAAAGTCTCAGGAAATGCATTCTTTTACACCATTCTCCTGGTATTTGTGAATCACTGAAAATTCATTCCCTTCAATTTGCAGACAATAAAAATGTAAGGTTCAGAGAAACTAAGTAATTTGCTCAAGGTCACATAGCTAGCTAATGGTGGCACTTGGACTTTAAATGTAATCTGCTGACCTGCAAAACTGCTTATTCCCCAATTTATTAGCTGCTTATTTAATCTGGGGATGACCATACCTTTTTGAGTAACAATCACAATTTAATATAAAAAAATACACAGACACACACACTCATACACTAAACAAACTGGGTATAAAGGAAATATGTATAACATAATAAAGACCATACGTGACAAGCCCACAGCTAACATCATAGTCAATGGTGCAAAGCTAAAAGCTTTCTTCTAAGATCAGCAGCAAGACAAGGAAGCCCACCCTCACCACTCCTATTCAACATAGTACTGGCAGCTCTAGCTAGAGTAGTTAGGCAAGAAAGTAAAAAAATAAATAAAAGACATCCATGTCAGAAAAGAAGGATTGAAACTGTCTCTATTTGCAGATGACATGAGATTATATATAGAAATCCCTAAAGACTGCCAAAAAGCTGTTGTAACTAATAGACAAATTCAGTAAAGTTGCAAGCTATAAAATCAATATACAAAAATCAGTTGCATTTCTATACACTAATAACAAACTATCAGAAAAAAAATCCCATTTATAATTGCATCAAAAAGAGTAAAATAGGGACTTCCCTGGTGGCACAGTGGTTAAGAATCTGCCTATCAATGCAGGGGACATGGGTTCGATCCCTGGTCCAGGAAGATCCCACACGCTGTGGAGCAACTAAGCCCGTGTGCCACAACTACTGAGCCTGTGCTCTAGAGCTTGTGAACCACAACTACTGAGCCCGTGCACCACAACTACTGAGCCTGCATGCCACAACTACTGAAGCCTGCATTCCTAGAGCTGTGTTCTGCAACAAGAGAAGCCACCGCAATGAGAAGCCCTTGCATGGCAACGAAGAGTAGCCCCCACTCGCCACAACTAGAGAAAGCTCATGCACAGCAACAAAGACCCAATGCAGCCAAAAAAAAAATAGAAAAGAGTAAAATACTCAGGAATTAATTTACCAAGGAGATGAAAGATCTATGCACTGAGAATTGTAAGATATTGATGAAAGAAATTGAAGAAGACATAAATAAATGGAAAGATATCCTGTGTACATGGGTTGGAAGAATTAATATATTGTTAAAATATCCATACTATCCAAAGTGATCTACAGGTTATTTGCAATCCCTATCAAAATTCCAATGATGTTTTCTCACAGAAATAGAAAAGGCAGTCCTAAAGTTTCAATGGAATGGCAAATGACTTCAATAGCCAAAGTAATCTTGATAAAGAAGAACAAAGCTAGAGGCATCACACGTCCCGATTTCAAGCTATATTGTAAATCTATAGTAATCAAAACAGTGTGGTATTGGCATAAAAGCAGACACATAAACCAACAGAACAAAATAGGAAGCCCAGAAATGAACTCAGGCATATATGGTCAATTAATTTACAACAAAATAGCCAAGAATATACAATGGGGAAGGGAAAATCTCTCCTATAAATGGTATAGGACAACCACATGTAAAAGAATGAAACTGGACCCCCTATCTTACATCATACACAAGAAAATCAACTCAAAATGGATTAAAAACTTGATCATAAGACCTGAAACCATAAAACTCCTAAAACAAAACATAAGCGGTAAGTTCCTTGACATTGGTCTTGCCAATGATTTTTTGGATTTGACACCAAAAGCCAAGAGTACTAGTTTCCCAGGCACATTGACCCAGCATTAGAAGCTGACACCATTAGAAGTCATTCTGCATCTACACTCCATGGGATGTCTTCATTCTGTAATTCTTTGGATTTTATTAAATTACATCTTATATGGCTTGGTTTGGTATCACAGAAGACTGCAAGAAAGAAGAGACACGACGGTCCAGAGTATAGGGGATAAAAGGCAAGAAAGTCTGATAATGAGTGGATGGAGTAGGGCAGGTAGAGTAGCCAACAGGACAGGAGAGAGCTGTGTGTAAGCGGTTGATTAGAGAGGTTCTCTAGAGAACAGGAGAAAGTGTCCAAATTCTGTGGTGTTTCATATGGTAGATTCTTCCCCAAGGGAGAGCTGTCACTATTTCTTTATCACTACGTTGTTGAATATAACGAGAATCAGACACAACTAACAGTGCAATAAGAAGAAAAACATGAATGTGCAGTGTCCTGGAACCCAAGTGAATAAAGTGTAAAGGGATGATCATTCACGTCAGATGCTGGTGATAGGTCAGGTAGGATGCAGCCTGAATAGTAGCTGGAGATTTATATCTGCTATATTTAAATAGAGCCAATTCAAAGAAAAAAAAAGAAAGCCAAGGCAATAAAAATGTAAATTGACATTACACTAAAAAGCTTCAGCACAGCAAAGGAAACCATCAACAAAAATGACAACCTAGAGGATGGGAGAGAATATTTACAACTCATACATTTGATAAGAGGTTACTATCAAAATATATAAAGAACTCATAAAACTCAATAGAACAAAGAAGCAATTCAATTAAAAATGGGCAGGGGAACAAAATAGACATTTTTCCAAAGAAGACGTACAAATGACCAATGAGTACATTAAAAAGGTGCTCAACGTCACTAATCATCAGGGAAACGCAAATTGAAACCACAGTGAGATGTTACCTCACATCTCTTAGAATGGCTATTATCAAAAAGACAAGAAATAACAAATGTTAGCGAGTATGTAGAGAAAAGGGAACCCTTGTGCACTGTTGATGGGAATGTAAATTGGTTCAGCTACTGTGGAAAATAGTATGGAGGTTCCTCATAGTTAAAAAAAAAGTTACAGTTACCATGTGAACCAGCAATTTCACTTCTGGGTATATATCCAAGGGAACTGAAAACAGGATCTCAAACAGATATCTGCATTTCCATGTTCATTGCAGCATTTTTCACAATAGCCAAGACATGAATGCATAAAGAAATTGTATATATATATACACATATTCACATATATGTATATACACAATGGACTATTATTCAGACGAGAGAAAGAAGAAAATCTTACCCTTTGTGACAACATGGATGGGACTTGAAGGCATTATGCTAAGTGAAATAAGCCAGATAGAGAAAGACAAATACTGCAGAGTATCATCTATTTGTGGAATCTAAAATAAAAAAGTCAAACTTACAGAAACAGAGAGTATAAAAGTGATTGCCAGTGGCTGGGGGATGGAGGAAATAGAGGTTGGTAAAACGGTACAAACTTTCACCTGTATGATGAATAGTGTCTAAGGAGCTAATGTAAAACATGGTGAATAGTTGCAAAAATATATACAATGTGTATTCCTATATGTATACATTGCCTTTTACATAATTGACTAGGACTTAGAGAGGTTGCTTACTAATTATTCAACAATAGGCAACCTACTTAATTTATGTCAGCTTAGTTTGTTTTCCCCTAGCTCAGAAACCATTATGAGAATCTCAGGTGTAACTAGTCAGAGTACCTTAAAATGGTTCATATAAAAATAAAAGTGTTCATTATTATATTTTATTGGTATCTCTATGGAGCCATAATACTTATCATTTTAACCACCAAACATAATTGTAATGCCTTTATTTTATCTAACTAACCTAAGTGTAGCACTGGTTAATGCTTTCCTATCTGGGACTCAGGAATGTGCTCATTTATTGTGTCCTTGTATTTAACATTTTCCAGTATGTGAAATGAAAGGATTTGGACTACATGATTACAAACGGACTATCTGGTTCTTATCTTATAGAGAGAATATGTATCACTACCTACCATTTTATCAGACCACATTTTGTACAAGACACCATGCTAGGTGTTATAGTTAGACACTGAAAACTGGGGTGCTATCTTTATGATGATGTGATGGCCATTTATGTGAATAATATTCATAGTCTGTCTGTCCAACAAGTGTCGTCTTCCTATCGTATTTCTGAGAGGAATAGATATATAAAGAAAGGAAAAGAAAGCAAAATAGAGTCCGTTATATAAACCTGGGACTTGGGTCAGTATAGAACTGAAGTCTAATATGATGGACCACATGGAAGAATTCATTTTCTCTGGGATAATTA
Source organism: Neophocaena asiaeorientalis asiaeorientalis (assembly GCF_003031525.2). Classification (NCBI taxonomy): domain Eukaryota; kingdom Metazoa; phylum Chordata; class Mammalia; order Artiodactyla; family Phocoenidae; genus Neophocaena; species Neophocaena asiaeorientalis. Next base: position 4,433,627 of record NW_020173397.1, on the reverse strand, counting down.
GTCTGTACTTGATCTAGTTGGACCTGCTCAGGTTCATTCTAGAACAGGTGCATGTACTGTCTACCATACACGTAGGTAGAGGGATCGTATTGAGTCAGCTCATTATCCCAGACCGTCACGCTGACAGAGAGAAAAAAGTCAGAACATATCTTGGTGTCCTGACCTTAGAAGCCCCTTGAAAACTTTATCCAAAGGAGACTTGACCCAGTTAATGCCATACAATTGTCCAACTCAGGTCAATTATAGTCCTTTTCCTAGCCAATAAATAGGGTACTGGGCAAAACCCTTTTACATAGATAAGAAAACTAGCATATAGGTTTAAATCACAAGCCCAGAGTTGCTTAGCCAGTTAGGGCAGAATCGATATGTGGACCTGGATATATAGTTAAAATAGAAAACAAGATTTCTCCAAGTGTCTTTTTTTTTTTCTCTTGCAATTTCTTCATACATTTATGTATATGAATGGTATGTATATATTTTAAATCTATATATTCAAAGGTTTAGCCTGTGAATGTAAAAATTGTAGTTTTTAAATTATTAAATTTCATAGGAAATTAAATTTTATAATTTGTATTTGAGGTTTTTAACAATTTAAGGTTTAACAATTGAGGTTTAACAGTTCATTCATTGTTATAACCCATGAGGAGCACTTGTGAATACATAGAAATGCAGAGAAGTGGTTAACTTTTAAGATCTTTGATGTACAGACCTTAATAAGTAGGTGCAGTAAAACTCATATTTCTTGACATATTCATTACTCAGCAAAAAATTGCATACGTCTTTTTAATTATTCACAAACTTACAGTGCCTTCAAATCTTAACAATGAATTAATGCCTTTGATGTTATTATACACATTTAATAAAGTTATATGCAACTGCACAGAAAAATATTATAAGCCTTTCTTTTGCTCCTAAAAATAGATAATTAAACTCCTTCTTTTGCAAATGTAGAATTTGTTCACAGATTCTTCTTGAAGTTTTACACTTTTGTAGTTTGCTGCATGCTGGTTTGTTGGTTAAGCAAAGTAAGACTTCTGGGTGGCTTTTAAAACTGTACACATGCTTTAAAATTAATAAACGTGGTCTTTAAATAAATAATGTTAAATTAAGAAAGAACAATTATTTTTAAACTTTTTTTTTTTCCATTCAAACTTAGGGCACATGAGAAAAATGCTCGTGTGTTAATTTTTGTTTCATGATTGTCCAAGGAGGCAAGGCACTGCTTTGGATAAATTTGACATGTTCAGAGAAATAGCAACCCTGTCAATTCTTGAAGAAACTGTTGGAGTTTGAAATAGTGATTTGCTGAGTGGGTAATTCAGAAAGCTGAGTTATGACAACACTTCTGGTCTGAATAACGGATGTCTCATAATTGTCAGTATAGAATTACATGAAATCTACTTTGAAACTCACTAAAGATATTATTTCATTTATATTTAAGTATTTATTCATTTGTGGTAGATAGGTGTAGATTGGGATATACTTAGGATTTGCTTAAAATAGTCACTGTTTTTTTTTTCCAAATCATGATTTTTTTTTTTTTTTTTTTTGGTGAGGAAAGTTCATGTCAAAATGAATTATCTGTAACATGATTTTAGTATTGTCTTTTCTTATGGCCTGTTGAGTTTAAACAAATTTTTTAGCCTGTTACTCCACTTTTTATTATGTGGATGATTTTCTGTCATATTCAATATATTATTTAATAATAATGTTTTTAAAATTCCTAAATACCACTATTTAAAAAATTTTCCCGATTATGAAATTCAGAAAAGTGTGACCCCTGACTTAAAGTAGGATGCTCCAACCTAATTTTACATTTCTTTGACCATGGTAGGAGCCATGTAGTTTTTCTCCAACTGAAACTTCCACCAGGGACACGAGACGTGAACTGTAGGGACTTGTATATTCCTGAAACCAGTTTGGGCCTCAAATACAACCCGGTTAAGTTCTTACTCAATTATAAACTCCCAAAGGGCAGAGATTATATCTTGTCTTGTTTTCAAGAGCCTAATGCATGTCAGGCTCCTAGTAGCCATTCAGTAACTAATGATGAGTGTGCTTATGCAATTTTAAAGCAGTTTCTCAGTTCTTTTTCTCTGGAGTCGAAATAATAATACTAGAAACACAGAATGAAACAGAAGTAATATTTGTCTCAGCAAAGCGATATGTATGCAGTTCTCGGAAAACTGGCTGTTTCATCCTTTTTAGAAGTGTACAATTATTAAGTAAACTTCTGTACTGAGTGGGTAAGATGGTGTATCCTATGGAAATAACCAGAGAAGCAATCAGCAATTCTGAGAGGCAAAAGTCTCATTTTGAGGAAATGCAAAACAATTGAATACATTTCATCACTTTGCATTTAAAGTAGGGAGGTGATGAATACTTAGAAGAGTATTCCAGCTATTCCAGTCCTGTTTCTTAGCAGGCAGTTATTTTTACTGACGGGTGAGAACATTTCACCTGTATTTTTTTGACAGATGTAAGCTCTTATGACATACCTTTTCCTTCCATGGGCCCTCTCCCCTTCTCCTTCTTCACAAGTGTGGTGTAGAAACAGGACTATTTTGAAGTAAAATGAGGAAGAAGAGAGGTAATCTGTCTCTGCCTGCTCTGCCTAAACCATAGGGAAAGATCACAGTTAGGGTCAGAGCTAATACTGTCAACTTATGAAAGAGCCCACTCATCATGTCTAACTTTCTTTGACAGTATCCACAAAGGTTTCTGTATCTAAGGATGATTTTACTGTCAATATGCAATCAGGTAGGTCAATGTTCATTTCATTTGTGAAGAAAACCACATGAAGCAAATTTCATTATAAAACCTAAAAATCAATATACATTCGTGCCAGTGTTCTCTAAATAATCAATTTGAGTACTCCTTTACCCTGAAATAACATTTTTAAGGATTGGATTTTTACTAAAAGAAGAAAGAAGCCATAGTTACTTTTTCCTTGCACAGTATTTGTATTTGATATTAAGACAGTGATATTAAGAATGACTTTTGGAGTCCGTTTTGTTTTAAATATGTTTATTAGTCAGTTATGGTGTCTATGCAGGTTGACACTGAGTAGAGTGAAAAAATATACAGATGTGTCAATTGGTAAATATCAGAACAGTGATGAAAATCATAGCTAGTAGTGGTTTAATATGCACTGTTTATGGATGCTGTGATAAGACTTTTCTTTTGATTTTTGCATGTAATCTTTATGACAACCCTAGTACAGGAGCACATAGTTTGTGTAGGCTAAATGCCATAAGCTACAACCACCACAGAATAGATATTTTTATTTCACCTAACAGTTTAATACACATGTGCTCTTGTGTGCTCAGTTGTGGTCCACCCTTTCACAGAGCTTCCGAATCCTTTGCTGGATTCTCTGTTGCATCTGACACAAGAAGGGAGAAAGAAGGTGAGGATAGAAAGAATAGTTTTCAATGGAAAAGGCATCTGTCCTTTTATCCATGTTCCAGTGGTGAGAGCTCAGTTATGTGGCTACACCTAATTGCAAGGGAGTCTGGGAAATGTAATCCAGCCATGGGTGCAATGGGGAAAGGAAATAAGTTTACTGAAAAACTAGCCAGTCTCTTCTATGAGAGGGTGTATTCCTTTTTTATAAGTAAGAACCTAAGGCTTAAAGTTCAAATAATATCTGATAAAATCTGGGTGAGTTACGGTAATGCCAGGTCTGCCTCACAGTCCATGTTTTTAAGCACTGCCTGGGCTGGGTGCACCTTACTGTGATTTACCCTGGAGAACATGGTATCTTCCTGATGAAGAGATTAGCCAGAGAGATGCATGGCTAGAATTTTGTTTTGCTCTATGCAGGGTCCTCCAGTAGAACTTGCTGTAGCTCTACTGATAATGCTAAAATCCTAAAGCAGAAGTCATCAGTACACCTTGTAGGGGAAATTTTAAGAATCAGTGTGCAATTCCTGTGTTCACTTTTCCTCCTATCAAGACAACAGGTAGTGCTCCAGTTGGAGCTATTCTGTCACCCTGGGTTCCTGTTAAGGTTGATGCATAGGCCCATGTTGGATGTGTGGTATGAGTGACAAATAAAATTTTGTGTGAGCCACTGAGTTTTAATTTAATTTCATTTTGTATGTTTTGTAGTGTTATTGTTACTGAAGCATAACCTAGCCTTTCCTGACTGATACACAGTTCAGCCCAGAATCTCTACTTTTAGTGTCTTACAGGAGTGTATATAGAGGTCCATAAAGATATCTGTGCCCCTGTGTCTGTCTGTCTATCTGGTGATGTTCGTTGGAGTCTCGTTTCAATAAGGCATGGCTGAAAGAATTCAATAAGTTATGCTGTAATTACACAGTAGGATATATGGAACTGGTAAAAAAGTTTACGCCTATGTTTACCTACATGAAAAGATGTCTATGAATATATGGAAAATGTAACTTGAAAAATGCATAAAATTATATATATATATATATATATATACACACACACATACACACACAAACACACACACACAATATTTCATAATGGCAATGAAAACTTTGTTTATATTTTCTGTAGGGTAGTAGACTTCCCAGGCAGAGAGCTGGAGGGGTTGATGGCATCCTGCATTATTCCTGATGTAATCACAGCCACAACCATCTTTTCCCTAAATCTCCAAATTAGCTTTCTTTTTAAATTTTTATTGAAGAATAGTTAATTTCTAATATTGTGTTAGTTTCAGGTATACAGCAAAGTAATTCAGTTACATATAAATATATATATATATACATTTTTCAGATCATTTTCAACTATACATTATTACTAGCTATTGAATATAGTTCTCTGTGCTATACAGTAAATCCTTGTTGTTTATCTATTTCATATATAGTAGTGTGTTTTTGTTAATCCCATACTCCTAATTTATCCCTCCCCCCACTTTCCCCTTTGGTAACCATAAGTTTGTTTTCTATGTCTGTGAGTCTTTTTCTATTTTGTAACTAAGTTAATTTCTGTCATTTTAGATTCCACATATAAATGACATCGTATGACATTTGTCTTTCTCTGACTTCACTTAGTATGATAATCTCTAGGTCCATCCATGTTGCTGCAAATGGCAGTATTTCATTCTTTTTTTATAGCTGAGTAGTATTCCATTGTGTGTGTGTGTGTGTGTGTATGTGTGTGTGTGTGTGTATCACATCTTCTTTATCCATTCATCTGTTTCTAATATTTAGAGATATTGAGCAACTTTTCATGTGCCTGTTGGCCATCTGTATGACTTCTTCCAAGAAATGTCTATTTATGTCTTCTGTTCAATTTTTGATTGTTTTTTTCTTTGATATTGAGCTGTATGAGCTGTTTGTATATTTTGGATATAGCCACTCATTGGTTGCATCATTTGCAAATATCTTCTCCTAGTCCATAGCTTGTCTTTTCATTTTGTTGATGGTTTCCTTTTGCTGTGCAAAAGCTTTTAATTCAGTTAGGTCCCATTTTAAAATTTTTGCTTTTATTTCTTTTGCTTCAGGAGACTGATCTAAGAAAATATTGCTACAATTTATGTCTGAGAATGTTTTGCCTGTGTTCTCTTCTAGGAGTTTTAAGGTGTCATGTCTTATATTTAGGTCTTTAAACCATTCTGAGGTCTTGTTTTTGTTTTTGTTTTTGTTTTTTTATGGTATGAAGGCATGTTCTAATTTCATTGATTTACATGAGGCTGTCTAGCTTTCTCAACCCCACTTACTGAGGAGACTGTCTTTCCTCCATTGCATATTCTTGCTCCTTTGTCAAAGATTAATTCACTGTAGGTGTGTGGGCTTATTTCTTGACTCTATTCTGTTCCATTGATTTATATGTCTGTTTTTTGTGCCAGTGCCATGCAGTTTTGATTACTGTAGCTTTGTAGTATCATCTGAAATCTGGAGGGTTATGCCTCCAGGTTTGTTCCTTTTCCTCAGGATTGCTGTGGTAATTCTGGGTGTTTTGTCAAATTAGCTTTCCTAATGGTCTTACTCCCTCAGTTTTGACTCCCCTCTAATCCACAGCCCATGTGATCTTTGTAATAGATCGTATACATATCTTTGTCTCCTATTGAAAACTTAAAGTTGCCCCCATTGTTACACAGAAAAACTCATGTCTTATCCTTGTTCCTGGAAAGACAGAGCCTAAGAGAAAGTGTTCAAGTTTTACTGGGAGGTGCCATTCCGTAGTGGCAAGAGTGAGGAAAAGGGCAGTGAGGACAAGGAGAAGGGACAGCAGAAAGGTGCTGCATTTCCAGGGTGGCCACTGATTTATAATCTGCTTAACATCAAGGAAAGTTGCTTGGCAGGTATAGTGGTTGGATCATGTGGGACATTTCTGATGTGTGAACACAAGAAAAACACAGCTTAAAGAAAAACACATCTTATTAGTGGAAGGAAAAGAGAGAGAGTTCACCTCCAGCTCTCTTAGGCCTCTTATTGGTGAGCCCTCCCATGCTTCTCGGTTTCATCATCTGGCCCTGAGGAGCTGCTTAGGAAGCCAGATTCCACATTTGCTGTGGTGGTCTGAATATGAAATTAACAGGGGGTGGCAGAGATTTGGGGGCATGTGGCAGCTGGCTCTCAGGAGGCAGAATCTAGTGTGCTGATGTGAAGTTGGACAGCAGCTACACAGGCTGAGATGGAACAAAATGGCAGAGGGCTCACAAAAGGGGGAGGCAGAATGAACTTTGAGGAGGTACATGTGATGTGATGAATGCAGTTCTTTAGAGTTAGGACCCTAGGTCCTGGCATACTCAAGTTCCTACCGGGTGTATGAACATGTTAGCCCTCTTTTCCTTACCCCATCCCTGTACTTGACTAAATATTACTAATTCATTTAGAGCCTCAACTTTTTTTCCTCCTTCTGTGTGATGAGACTCCTCATCCCTATCTTAGTTGCCCCTTCTTTGTTCTTACTGCTTTATCATCTTTTAATTGTCCGTTTGAATCTCCCCACTTCCTTCATTACAGCAAAAACTCATTGGAAGCAAACGGTTTTTATTATTAACTGTTTTTTACCCAAAATCAAACACATAATAGAAAAGCAAATAGGAATGAATTGATGAATGATAATGACAACTAATATTTATTATTTGTCATATTTTAAGCAGTAAAACAATTTCCCTGATATTGGGGTTTTCAGAGGATTCTTGAGTAAGGTAGTAACTGCTGCTTTAGTTTGTTGTTTTTCTGTTGGTTCTGAGAATATTATGAACTCATGTACATGTGTAATTTTATGCCAGTCTACACTCCATATAGATTTTGTCTTTTTATTATCATCATACATAGAGAACTATGTGTATGTTTTCTCAGATTACAATCAACTCTTGTGTTGTTTTTTTTGCGGTACGCGGGCCTCACACTGTTGCGGCCTCCCCCGTTGCGGAGCACAGGCTCCGGACGCGCAAGCTCATTGGCCATGGCTCACGGGCCCAGCCGCTCTGCGGCATGTGGGATCTTCCTGGACCGGGGCACGAACCTGTGTCCCCTGCATCGGCAGGCGGACTCTCAACCACTGCGCCACCAGGGAAGCCCTCAACTCTTGTTTTTAATTCCTATACTAAAGGCATTCCAAAACCTATCCGATAATACCATTTTGTCTGTTAATAACTACCACTCACAAGGAGTTTAAAAGAACAATTTAGCTAATTCTTCTTATTGATTTTAAAATTTATTTTTTCTTGGTTGTTAGTTAAAACTATTGAAACATATTTGAAATATTTTGATTTATAAGCAAAGTATATATTTGGTTGTTCAGATGACCAAATATATATTTCTCATTTCTCATATATATTTGGTCGGTCTTCATCCATGGTTCCTGACTCACAGGTGCCAAAACCTTTGGAATTTCCTAAGTACTGAGTACAATCAAGGTGTTTCTTGTTAGGTTAATGGGGTTAATTTTGGATCCCACCTAAGGATGAGGACTGGTTGCTAGGAGAACCAACCATGTAATTAGAGGGTTGGAACTTTCAGTCCTGCACCCTGACTTCCTGGGAGGGGTGCTGGAGGTTGAATCAATTGCTATTGGCCAGTGATTTAATCAATCATGACTATGTAATGAGGCCTCCATAAAAACCCAAGAGAGGAGAGTTTGGAGAGCTTCCTGCTTGTTGACCCCCCGCCCCCCCCCGAGGGGCTGCGAAAATGGTGTGATTGGAGGACGTGGACGTTCTGTGCCCTCTCCCCATACTTTGCCCTGTGCATGTAGAGCATCTGGTAGTTCCTGAGTTATAATCTGGTAAGTGAAACGTTTGTCTGAGTTCTAGTAAATTAACCAAACCAGAGCAGGGGATTGTGGGAAACTCTAGTTTAAACTTGTAACAAAGTTGTACAACGTTGTACAGGTAACAACCTAGGCTTGAAATTGACATCCTGAGTTGGAGGAGGTCTGGGAACCTCCAGTTTGTAGCCTGTTAGTCAGAAGCACAGGTAACAGCCTGGGTTTGTGATTGGCATGTGAAGTGAGGAAGGAGGCAGTCTTGTAGGACTGACCTGTTAACCTGATACTGTCTCTGGGTAGATAGTCTCAGAATTGATTTGAATTGTAGGACACCCAGCTGATATCCTGAGAAGTGTTTGTCATTGTGGGGAACCCGCCCATCCCCCGCTACTGCCATTAAAATTGGTATAGACTCATTTACATTTCTATAACCTTCTTCCACGTAGGTCAGTCATGAAATGAGCATGGCACTCATTGATTCAGTGAAGTACCCTCTTTGGGTGGACTTACGGATAGCTAAAGCCAGCTTTCTGACCTTCTGTTTAATGATATCTTTTAATAAATTCCCCATGTTATTAATTTCGCTTGCCTTTTTTACATCTCATTATAGGCATTCTGATGCTTTAAAAATGTTCCTTTCTCATATTGAAGCTCTTCTGCAATGCCCTTAAAGTGTCCCACCCCATTTTTCATTAATTTTAGCTTGGTTTAAAACACTGCTTTCCAGTCTTTGAACATTTGAATTGACTAGGGATGTTAAAAAAAAAAGCAGTGACAGAGACCCTCACACCCAGATTCTGGTTTAATTCATCTGAGGTGGGAGTTAAGGGAGAGATATTTCTAAAATTCACCCCATGTGTTTCCTGTATGTAACTCAGGTTGAGGAATTTTGATTGAGAAGAGTTTCTCAAGATGTGATCCACAGTTCATTGGGGATTTTTATGCATCTTTGAGATCATCCAAGCTCTTAGCATATTAATACACATTTTGTTCCTCATGTGAAATCATGAATTTTTCAATTTCAAACTTTCTGTGTATCTGGCTGGTACTGGCATCAATTTCATTAATGATGCGGTTTGTCTGGTGTTGGTTAGCAAGTTGGGAACCTGACCTACTGACTGAGATTACTGTTTTAAAGTATCTGAAAGTCAGGGGACATGTAGAATGTTGGAGTTGAGAGTTTGTTATCCTAAATCTACCTCCCCATTTGATGGATGAGGAAGTTGACGTCCAGAGGGATGAGACGTATGGCCCAGCTTCATAAGCTGCTCAGGTGGGGAGCAGGGACTATGAACTTGAGGCTCTTAGCTCTTGTCAGGTGCTCCTTCTGTTTTACCCCTTGCTTTCTGGAAGAAGCCTTGTGAAATAACACAGGACTTGAGATTTCACTTGTTCTTTCTGGGTCAGGTCCTAAAAATTCCATTTGTTATTTAAGCCCCAGTGCTAAGTTCTAATTACCATTCAGAAATTACTTTACAGTGAACAGATGTGTGTTATTTTCTGGGAAAAAAAAAGCGGTAATGATCTACACCTGTACTTTCAGCAGTGTTTCTCCACTGAGAAGTAGCAATCAGCATTAATGGATAAGCTCAAGTTACTGAGGTCTCAAATTTAGCTGATGTGCAGTGCGATGTAAGGGTTTCTGTTGCCAACAGATCAAATGTTCTCCAGGCTCCCATCAGCTTTCCCAATTGCCAGTCACCAAATTCTGCTCTCCCCCTGAAAAGCAGGTTTTGTTTTTGGACAGTTAAGTGGTCCATTGGTGAAATGAGACAGCATCCTTCTCATAGGAAATAACTTTTTGCTCCCAGGGAAATTAACAAAATAGCAAAGTGAATCAATTGAGGGTGTATTTTTGTTGTTCTGAGTTTCTTACATTGTACACATCTAGATTACAGAAGGTGGGACGAGGTTAGCAACAAACTATACGAGTGAGGTTAAAATTTTTTATTTGGTGGAATGGGCTCATCGGCATGCTGCATTCCTTATTGTGTTCAGAAATGAGGGTAGAAAATACTAGGAGCCTTATTTCTTATTAAGATTCATTACATCATGTTATCTGGTGGAATACTATGTTTGTTTAACTCTCATTTTATAGTTACAAATTTTGCACACTTTCAACCTGGGCTTAAGTGGTCTCCACTATTCAAAGATAGGACTGATTTTTTTAAATGTGTATTTGCTCAAGGTTTGCTCTTAGAGATAAGGTGGGTAATATGGCTTAAATAGTCCTGAGTGTGGAAATTTGGTTCAATGCAGCTTAAGCTGGGGATACAAGTACAAATACTTCATTTGAAGTCTTCCTATTTCTACATCCCCAAATAATCTAGCACTTCAGATCAATGGGTGTTTTATTCCCCTGAATTTGGACAGTTGATGTGTAGATTATAGTGATGAATCTTAAATGGTGTCTTCCTGGTAGTCAACTATGATCAGACAATTGATCAGATTTACATTTGTTTAGTATTGAGCTTTTATAAATGTCTGTCACTCTTTTCCTTGAAAGGGATAATGCTAGCCCCTCCCCCATCTTTCCTTTTTCCTTTCAAAAATTAGTAATGGTAGTAAGACAGACGATGTCTCAGACCGAAGGAGAGGGAAATTATGCATGACTGAATTTTGACATTATGAGTTGATATTACAGAATGAATCTTCCTAACATGAAATTTGATAACACAAAATTTTTCACAAAGTCAGAAAAAGAGCATAGAGTCCATGAAAAGCATCACATAAAATCAGCCACAATGATCATGTGAGGAGTATCAAAGCCTTAGGTAGGAGAGCGTTTCTACCTGAGTAGGGGCTGAGGCTGCATTCCAGGAAGTATATAATAAATGTCAGTGTACATACTCTGCAGTGCTGTTAAATGTAATCTGAGAATCGTACTTAATAGAAATTTAAAATAGTGGTGTTCAGTAGAAAAGAGGAAGCTCTGCAAGAAAAATATTTTCTGCCATGTTAATTGTTAAAAATGTTATAAATATTCTAAAGATAAATAATATTATAGAAGACAGTACTAATCCATATCCATGTATCCTTAACCACCTTTGAAAACAGTTGAATGTTTTACTATTTAGATCCATTTTAATTATAGATATAATTGAATCCTTAAAGTACAGATATAAATGAAGCCCCTCACCCCAGTCTCCTCCTTCCCACCTCTTCAGAGGTATTACATATCTTGAAGTAAGTGTTTCCTTCCTATTCAAGCATTTATACTTTTATACACATCTATTTAACTAAATAGATGTGTGTGTATAAGTATATATATACATTTATATACACACACTGTTTTGTGTTAAAACTTAATTTAAAAACATGATACAGTGTATATCCTTTGGGTAATGGCTTTCTTTCTCCCTATATTTAATATGATCAACATCATTTATTTTAAATGTAATATAATAGTCTTAGTGTGTGACTGGATCATGATGTCTGTCTGTTCTCATGTGGGCATTTCAGTTTCAAACATTTCCACTTTCACTGTGGCAATGAATTTCCTGGTACATACATCCTCCTGATGTAAACGTTTCTCTGGGGACATCCCCCCACAGATGTTGAATCATTGAGTTGTACGGTATGTGTGTCAGTTTTACTGGATACGTTGGTGAATTGCTTCCTGAAACGGTTGTACCAGTTTACATTCACACCAAGTGCTGACGAGCTCCCTTACTTTGATTATAGTTGATGTTACGCCCAGAGTGGCTTCAGTCCACATACCCTTCTTACCTCAAAGCCACGGCCTTTTGAAACCCTTGCAGCCTCAGCCTCGTCTCCTTTTCTTGAATAGACCTTGCCCTTCCGTAGCAGGTTTGAGGGAGCTACAACCCACTGCCCTGTAGCTCATGGGTGGATTATGCTTGCTGCTAGTCTGGCCTTTGCTTTGTGAGTTATTTCAAATAATGAGACTTTTCTTTTATACGAAATATGCTTGGACGCACATTCTGAAAAGTAGAACACTCTGCTCTGTCTCAAAGCTTATTCCTTTAGGATCCGACATTAAATGTAGGATTTGGACGTTATCTAACTTCTTAAAGCTTCTTTTCCAAGGATTGGAGTTCATCCCCTGAAATTTAGTTTGCTTCTTTGGGACGTTGATGCTACTGGGCTTTTTTGTGGCATGATTCTTGGTCCTCATGCTTCAGCAGCCCCTCTTATCTTCTTTTGGGCTTCCTTCCTGTCTGTAGTATAAGAAGGTTGCTCTTTATTTATTGTCATAACTTTCAGGCTCCTTCTCTTGGCACCTTCCTGGCCTGGAGGGCTGATCTAGTTCCAAACAATCTGTTTTCCGGTATGGACTCTGCCACTGATACCATTTAAGAAACAGATTGATTGCTGTCATTTCTGGAAGTGATTTCATGCTGTTTGTTCTAATCTTTTGTAAAAACTGTCAATTGTTTGGTACCTATTTTTTCCCCCTTGAGTATGTTTTGAAGGTCATAATCATTACCAGAACTACCAGATATTTCAATATCTTCTTTACTGTGTGAACATCATCTCCACAGATGTGACTAATACCTATATTCTGATCACCTAGCAGTAAATGACTGCTTTTAGCTCAAATATATGGAGTATATCAGAAAACCAAAGCCCTAAGAATAGCATTATAAAGGGAAAGCAACGCTCAAAAAAGAGAATTTTTTTTCTTGATTTCACAAGTCAAATACATGTGTTCATTTTAGAAATTCTGTAAAATATAGCAGTGCATAAAGAAAACAAAAGGTTTTTCATAGAACCATAATTAACTTTGTAGCAATCCAGATATAAAGTTGAACATGTATGTATTAATTGAAAAAATTTGAGTGCCTGCAAGATGTTGGGTACACAAAGAAAGTGGTAAATAAATTAAATATAGATCTACCATTCATGGAGCTTAAAGTCTACAGGGGGAGATGGTAACAGACAAATAACTAAATATGTAAAAGCAAATAGAGAAAAATAGTGTAAAAGTAAGAAAGAGGCACAGTGATAGCAATGTTGTGACTGAAAGGGAAGGAAGAGTGGGTTACATAGACTGAATTACACGGGTAGAGACTAATTAGTGTGATGGGGAAAGCCAGTTTTTTTTTTTTTGCGGTACGCGGGCCTCTCACTGTTGTGGCCTCTCCCGTTGCGGAGCACAGGCTCCAGACGTGCAGGCTCAGCGGCCATGGCTCATGGGCCCAGCCGCTCCGCGGCATGTGGGATCTTCCCGGACCGCGGCACGAACCCGTGTCTCCTGCATCAGTAGGTGGACTCTCAACCACTGCGCCCCCAGGGAAGCCCGCCAGTGTCTTTTTAGAAGAAAACGTTTCAGCTGAGTTTCACAGGATACGAAAAGCAGGTGTGCAGAGATCAAAGAGGACGAGATTACAGGGAGCCAGAGCTGCAGGTTCAGCGTGTATAGAGATGTGAAAGAGGTTGGCGTGTAGCTAAAGTTAGGAAGAGACACCATCAATTTAACCACAGCTTTCTAAGGAGGAGTCAAGGGGAGATAAGAACACAATAATTGAAATGTACAACCCAATTTAAGGATTTTACCAGTTTCAGGTAAATAGAAAGTTTATAGAAGTGCATTTTGGAATCAGATAGTATGGTATGTTTCTATTTTTTAAAGAAATTGGGAACAGGTACACATCTTGTAACTTTCTTTCAAAATATAAGTCTAATAATAGCTGTTTTTCAATACATGCCCAAGCCCGGATGTGTAGAAAATAAGTAATTTGTAAATTGGTTTAAATATTTTGTGGCATATAACTGTAAAAATTCCATTATCACTAATTCTTTACCTTGTATATTTTTCTGAAACACATGCTTATTGTATTAAACCAAAGGGATCCTTTCCCCTGATGTAAAGGCAGAGTAAAGAGTTACATATAACCAAGGAGGATTGGTCCCAATCCACCATTCTTCTCCCCCGTATTTTCCTATCAGGAATGAGGTCCTTCCATTTCTCATCATGCTAGGAGTGGCTTATCAGATGGTTCTATAGCAATTCCAATTTTGCTTATCAGTTATGACCAAGATGTGTCATCGTGTTTTCTATGTATAGGGGTTTGTAGGAAGCTGTGCTGACATGTGGGATGTGAGAGCATCTGTTAAAGTGAATGCTAGAGTTGAAGGCGTTAAGTGTTTAAAGACGTGATGAGGCTTTGGGCTCAGCTGTCCCCTAGGTTTACCCAGGGCTTGCAGATACTAATACTCAGCACATTTCCAGGAGGCAGATCTGATCTTCCATAAATGCCTGGATGCAGAGAAATGGTGAGTTGTTGCAGTGCGAATTTTCATATGTCTAGCTTGATGTTAACAGTAAACTCTGAAGGAAGAGAGTTGGTGATTTATATTTGAACCATTTCCTTACTTGGGACGATCATCTGTCTTGGCTATAGTTAAATACCTTTTCTAGGGCTCCAAAAATAAACATATATGTTTAAGATATTTTTGATTTTTTGTATCCCAGTTACAGAAAAATATCTCTAGAAATGCATATGAAACAGAGAATCTCTCAGTGAATTGAACTTTACTTCCTTTATTTAAATTTTCTTTGCTCTTGTATGCCTTTACCAACTGTTACTGAAAAATGTTATTTGGCTTGGCTTTGCCACAGTCTACTATTTGGGTTATAGTGGATTTTCTAAAGTGCATTATTTTCCTATTTATTATTTAGATGTCCCCAGTTATCAACTGAAGTGTCTATTAAACTTCTTCTCCTAGAGCTTTGAGGTCATTTCTCTCTATCTTTTAAGGTACACTCTCTTGGAATATTCCTTAATTTTGGCCCATATCAACAATAAAAGGTAATACAAAATGATGACTTTATTTTAATTATGGCAGGGTAATTTATAACAGCTTTGTTTATTTACTTATAACTCATAATCATTATTCACATTTGAGACTGCTTTTAGCATTATTTTTATGGTTTTAAGCTGGATCTTATGCCATCTTTTATCGGAGAATATTTGATAGCTTTTTTCAGAATTATAGACCTTGACGTTAAAGGAATTGGCTTTGCCAAATTCATACCATGCTTCTATTTATTTCCCTGTGACAGCTTTCTTCTTACATCTTATTTGTTTTAGGTTCTCTTTCCATTTCCTTTCCATCTACTAGGAGGATATTCTTTTCACCCTGTTCAGGACACAAGTTTAAATAAGTTGATCAGTATTTCACTAGTTGATTTTGGGTAAATACAAGTACTCATCTCTTTTTTCTATGTTGTCGCTCATAGTGTTTCCTGCATCTGGTATGCAATTGTTTCAGCTCAAGCTGCCATAACAAAATACCATATTCTGGGTTGCTTAAGCAGACATTTATTTCTCACAATTACAGAGGCTGGGAAGTCAAAGATTAAGGTGCTAGGAGATTGGGTTTCTGGTGAGAGCCTTCTTGGCTTGCAGATGGCTACCTGTTCCCTGTGTTCTCACATGTTGAAGAGAGCTAGCACTGGTCTGTGTTTGTTGTGTCTCTAGTCTTACAAGGACACTAATCCCATGATGGAAGCCCTACCCACATGACTTCATGTAAACCTAATTACCTTCCAAAGGACCCACCTCCAAATACCATGAAATTGGGTATTAGGGCTTCACCATATGAATTTGGGGGGATGCAAACAGTCATAACAACTATCTTTCTCTTTTGTTAGGTTCCTTTACTTCCACCCAAATCCTACTCTAAAAGTAACCCTCAAATCACACCTTCTTGGGTTTGATCTTTCCGTTTGGAATTACTGTGAAAACTTACCTCCATCTGCCACTATTATGTATATAGGTGAGGATGTTTTTGTTTTCCCACTATGACAACAACTACTGGATGGCATGTCATTTTTGTAAGCTGCAAGGCATCTACCTTCTCCATAATACGTATTTAGGAACACTGAATGTAAAGAATTGGGAAGCTTCTTAATCAAGCCATTGATCTTGAAATTACTGGCCTTCAAATATTTGTAATTGCCAAAAACAAGTGTTGATGAAGGAAAAAATTGGAACCTTCATACACTGCTGGTGGAATTGTAAAATAATATAGCTTATTTGGAAAACAGTTTGGCTATCCCTCAATGTTAAACATAAGGTTATCATTTGACCCAGAAATTCCCTTCCTAGATATATACCCAAGAGAAATGAGAACATAAAGCCACACTGTTCATAGAAACATTAGTCGTGAGAGTGAAAAACTGGAGTCATCCTAAATGTTCATCAGCTGATGTGCAGATAAACAAGTACTGAATATCCATATGATGGAAAGTTATTTGGAAACAAAAACAAATGAAGTACTGATAATGCTACAACATGGATGAATCTTGCAAACATTATGCTACATAAAAGAAGGCATGTATTGTATGATTCCATTTATATGAAATTTCCAGAATAGGCGTATTCATAAAGACAAAAAATAGATTGGTGGTTGCCAGGGGCTAGGAGGAGGAGAAATTGGGAATGATTTTGAATGGAAATATGGGAGTGAATTTATATAGTTTCTTTTGTAGGGGGATGAAAATATTCTGGGACTAGGTGATGGTGATTTTCCAACCCTTGGAAAATGTTAAAAAACTACTGATTGTATATGTATAAATATATAAATAAAACCTTCATATCTTCCAGGGTAATGAACAGAAACCTGACTGAGCCAGAGTCAGGCTTTCTGCAAAACTTTATATATCAACAATTGCCGGCCTTAAACAAATAGCGTTCTGTAAAGAATGCTGAACTGAGGTGTGTGGGATTTTTAAGACAGATTTTTTTTTTTTACTCTGTTACCTTCTTCGCCGTGCAAAAGCTGGAGTTGCCACTGTCACATTGGTCCACAATGTTTATTCTTTTTTTTAATCCTTGAAAGCTACTTAGGGACTTCTAATCTATTCTAAAGGAATCTGACAGAACCCACCATGATGACTCAGGTATAGCATGGGGAGTCACACTGCCTGAGGTTTAATACAGGCTGTTTATTCTTTTTATACCCTATCTTTCATTCTCTGGATGCAGATTTTGGCTCCCACCCTTGCTGCAAAACCAGGTTGTGTTCTGCCTCAGGGATTTTTGCTTTCTGCCCTAAGATTTCTCTACTATGAGGAGTTAATAGCTCCTGAGAACCTTGACCAATAGGGGATGAACAACCAGTAAATAGATATTGCCCTGGTCGGTATTTTGAGTGGAAAACTTTGAAGTTCGTTTCACACTGTACCACAGTGGGACTGACTCCTGCTTGACCACGATGGTAACCAATTTAACTACAAACCCTGGGATTAGCTTGCTATCCTTCCTTTTTCCACACCTGGCTATCATTGTGCCCACCTACAAGTAGCCCTTCAGTTTCCCGGATGTCTCCTAAAACAAAACAGCTCGCCTGTAACCTTGTGTCATGTCTGTTGCAGGAGCTCTCAAGCTATGACACATTGTCTGGCACTTAGAACTTCTAGGATCCTAGATGAGTTAAATAATGTCTGTAACTCAGTTACTTCTTCTACATGAAACAATAATAATTGCCTCCTGTGTAAGAAAGAGTTAGGATAGGAGTCTCAGGTCTGATATACTAAGGAATGCATGTGAGATTGGCCCTTGGCTGACATCTGAGATCTTGGCTGGTACTAATATAATTGTTTTAATTGACAAGAGTTGATCACTATGCCTAGACTGTCTGTACAAATAATGTGGTGTATGCTCAACACCTGCTGTCTTTGAGTCGTATGGAATTTTGGTAATTCTAGCAGAGTACACCTATGTGACCAGCCCTCTTACAAACGGAATAAACAGTGCCCACACTGAGTCCCTAATCAGCATTCCTGGACAGAAATATTCCACCCGTGTTGATGCATTTTCATTGCTAGGAAAGTATACACTCTGTGTGACCACCCAATGGGAGGAAGGACATGTAAGGAAACTTGCATATGGATTACTCCAGACTCTGCCTGTGGTTTTTATTTATTTTTTTATCATCCAACTTTGTATTCCTACTACATCATTGTAATAAATCTTAGACATAAGTGCAACTTAGATGCTGAGTCCTGTGAATCTTTCTAGCAAATCTTTGATTTTAGAAGTAGTCTTGGGGACCCTGACACAGCTGCTGTGGTTAGTTTGAAGATTAAATGACATGTGAAAGATTTTAGCACAATGCTTCTAGCATCATAAGTGTACTGTGTATCTTAAGATTTACTCAAGTGCCTGCTGTCATTCAGTATGGGGTAGCAATTGGTTTGGGGATCCCAGGTGAATCAGATTGACTGGGTGTGTAGGTCATATCAGAGTCTCAAGAGATAAAGGGGTAGATACACATTAGAGGTGGTGGAGTTGAAATTTAGCTTCATAATGCCTGATGCACTTGCTTTAAAACTCCAGTCCTTCTTTCCTGTCTTTTGCACAGCCAATAGGAAACACAGAATACTAGCTAATGACTTTTCTACTTGTGCCAACACACACCTCCTCTCCAAACGCTCCATTTAGAGCCATTGACCTGGACTTTTTCTTTACTTCATTGATCTGACACCATTTCCCATTTGCAGTGACCTTCCCTTTTGGTCAGATGCCCACTTCTGACCACTCATCATGAACTGGCTCACACCCTCTCTCTAGGAAGTGATCACAGAGTGCTGGAGTCTTGTGGGTCTCTCCTTTCAGGGAACAGAGCGCTGTAGCTTAAAATCATGGATGTGAGCATGAATATCTATGTTCTGCACTATGGCTTTGTCTGTAATTGTAAGACTTCGTGCAACTTACTTAGATTTCCCGAGGCTCTGCTTGGTAGTCTGTAATACCAAGATAGCAGTTTTTTTTAACTTGCTGGTCTACAGTGGGATGGAGGCACAGAATGAGTTACTGTACTGGTGAGAACACTGTAGAGACACTAAAGCACTGCACCCATGTTTGCATTTTGGGTTCTTACTTCCTTTTTGTATAGTTTTATGTTGCCATCATCTCACTTTTTTATAGTTTGTTTCTCTAAATAGATTGTAAGCTCCTTGATAGTTCGGGCTGTCTCTTTTGTGTATTGACATTCTCTGTGGTAGTTAGCAAAGTGGTGTGCTGCTAAATAGGGCCCAGTTAAGAATCTTGTCAAGTTTGGGACTTCCCTGGTGGCGCAGTGGTTAAGAATGTGCCTGCCAGTGCAGGGGACACGGGTTCGATCCCTGGTCTGGGAAGAGCCCACGTGCCGCGGAGCAGCTAAGCCCGTGCACCACAACTGCAGAGCCTGCACTCTAGAGCCTACGAGCCACGACTACTGAGCCCACGTGCTGCAACTATGAAAGCCTGTGGGCCTAGAGCCTGTGCTCCGCAACAAGAGAAGCCACCTGAAGGAGAAGCCTGCACACTGCAGCAAAGAGTAGTCCCCACTCACCGCAACTACAGAAAGCCTCTGCGCAGCAATGAAGACCCAGTGCAACCATAAATAAATAAATAAATAAAAATAAATAAAGAATCTTGTCAAATTTATTGATGAGGACCTTGGAGCTTGGAGACAGTAGGTCATAGGGGTGTTTAGAAGAAAAGAAAACACTGGATTGAGGATAACCACTTTATGTAGCAGGAGCTAATTAAGTGGCCGAGTCTATACTGCTGGTTAAAGGCTTCTTCATTATTAGGTGCTTTAGAATTAAGTGCCCTGTTGCCCTGTAATTTTGTTTCATTAATTATGTCAGACATTGGTGGTATTTGAGGCAAACAACCCTTAGATTGCCTTTTCACCTGTATCATTGGCAAACATTTATCATTGATGGGGCTATTAAGTTCTTATGATTTTTTTTCTCATAGAGATCTAAAAAGAGCCGTGTAGTAATCACCTATCAAAGTGCAAATATTATAAAGAAATGGTAATAGAGTATTATTCAATAATACTTTTTTAGCCATTGCTTTATTTAACATTTACATAGATTTTTTTTGTTTGCTTTTTTTCTTGTGTGTGTGTGGTACACGGGCTTCTCACTCCTGTGGCCTCTCCCGTTGTGGAGCACAGGCTCCAGACACTCAGGCTCAGCGGCCATGGCTCACGGGCCCAGCCGCTCCGCGGCATGTGGGATCTTCCCAGACCGGGGCACGAACCCGTGTCCCCTGCATCGGCAGGCAGACTCTCAACCACTGCGCCACCAGGGAAGCCCTACATAGTTCTTTGTGTCGGATAATATTATAAAAATTTTATGCATATTAAGTTAATCCTTCTAACATTCAATGGTGGCTATGATTATTTTTTTTCCATTTTACAGAGAAACTCAGGAATACAATGATAAGTGAATTATTTAAGATCACACGGATAGATAAATGGCTGAGCTTACAAAACTGGTCAGTCTGGCTCTGTAGCATGTGGTCTTAATCGGTGTTTTATGCTGCCTTCTGTTATTATCTGTGTACTTAACTATCTGTAGATATGTGCATCCATGGTAACGTGGATATTGTGTTAATTGTTTGGGGGCTGATGTGATGCCATGACTCAGAAAACAAAACAGAGACCTATTCTGAGGATTTACAAACATTTCTGACTTACTTATCTTTGCATCCCTAACATTTTTACTTTTCGTTCTAATTAGGTTCAACAAGGTAAATAAATTGGTGGATTATAAGATAATGATAGATTAGGAATGCTTGGTAAATCTCTTTAAACTCTAAGTTAATGTCACAAGAGCAACTATTATGAACCTCAACAGCATGTCGTTTGGTGCCATAGTCGGTTTGCTTGATTGTCTCAGTGTAACTGGCCTGATATTCATGGTCTTTTGTTCATTTTACATATAATCCAGCATTAAAAGCATAAGAAATAAAGGGATAAAAAGTCGATGCCCCGCTTAACTTATTCAGCTAAATTATTATGCCTTCACCTTTTGACCAAATCAAATTCATCTTCTCTCTCCCTGTCCTTCTGCCTGTTTTAATACTACAGCACAGATTTAATGGATTAGGAGTGAGTAATAAGAACACGAAGAGTGGCCAACAAGATTAAGAATTTCTTGGTGGTGTAATTCCATTATAATTAACATTGTGTAACTGGAGAAATATGGTGTTTGCACATCTTGCTGGCAGATGTGTTTAAGTCAGTGACAGAAAGGAGATTATTAGTAAATGAAGACCTATTTATTGAAATTGTTTTTGCATCTTGTATTGTTGGATTTGTTTGTTTCACAAACCACAGTTAATTTAGTAAGGAAAGTAAGCAATACGTTTAACAAGCACTGGAAATAAATTTGTTTGCAGTGCTTTGAAGTACCATAGTTGAACTTTTTACATTAGAGAGAAAATACTACTAAAAGATCTATAAAGTGGAAGGTGATTAAATACTGAAATAGTGAAATTAAGAAATTAAAAGTGAAAACAGAGTATTTTCTTCCCCAAAAA
This sequence comes from Neophocaena asiaeorientalis asiaeorientalis, assembly GCF_003031525.2. Lineage (NCBI taxonomy): Eukaryota > Metazoa > Chordata > Mammalia > Artiodactyla > Phocoenidae > Neophocaena > Neophocaena asiaeorientalis. The sequence goes on along the minus strand of NW_020173397.1, from coordinate 4,412,139 downwards.
TGTTCAACAGAATTTAAAGTAAATGAAAATAACATGGTTTTGTATGTATAGAAATTTTCAATTTGTTACAAGTGATTTTTTCCAAAAACTCTTTGGCCAATTAAATATATAATCAATTTACATAAGGTTGGATCAGAGTCTTCTGGCCAAGGGGTTGGCAATTTATGGCCCATTGATCCAGTCTAGTTCTCCACTTCTTTGTGTGTCTTCCACATACTAAGCATGCTTTTTAAAAATATTTGTAGATGGTTGGAAAAAAATCAAAAGAATAGTAATTCATGATATGTGAAAACTATGACATTCAAATGTCAGTGTCCATAAATAAAGTTTTATCGGCACACAGCCACACTCATGTGTGTATATATTGTCCATACTGATTTCATGTTACAACAGCAGAGTTGAGTAGTTCTGTTACAGATTTTATGACCTGCAAGGCTGAAAATATTTATCATCTAGCTCTTTACAGAAAAGTTTGCAGACGCCTGCCCTAGCCAATAAAGAAAATAAAACATCAGTAGTAATAATAAGACTGATTTCTAATACCACTGTAATTTCAATACAAATATCTCCATTTCACAGATCAAGACACTGAGGCTCTGATTTTTAAGTCATTGACTTGGTTAGAATTGTGTTTTGAGGGCCGTCTTGAAATATAACAACTTGTAATATATATAAATGCCTACAATTTAGATCTATTTAAAAAATACTTTAAGTCTTTTGAAAATGAAGTTATGTGTTCTCATCTAATTATTAAATACGATTTGGTTGATTGATTTAAAAGCAGTCATTCCAGTGCATGGAACTTTGGACATGCCGTATCAACTTGTAGCTATCTACAAAAGGGAGGTTGGTATTCTGTTTTCATAGTAGATGGTAGAATCACTTTTCTGAGTCATTGTGGATCCTGCTTTATATAAAAATGATTACAAGTTGGTGCACCTTTTATTTTGAGAACTTTAATACAGTGGTCTTGGGGAATTGGCCCCTAAGGCCTTTCTGTGGAAATGCTTGCTGCTCACTCATTTATTGCAGAAAAAAATAAATTGGCAAAGATGATGGCTGTTCGTGGTAAGAGCTTACTTAGCTAGGTTTATGAAAGCAGGCAAGAAGTTATTGATGTTTTCCATCATTGATTTCTCACCTCCCTTGCTGAACTAGAGGGTCACAATAAATAATTGTTGCATTAGACTGTGATGATGATCAGTTTTCTGTGTTATTAAAAAATGACTTAAGAGGTCTATTTAATAGGGTACTTAGGCTAACTTTAAGCCTGGTAGAAGAGGTTTTCTCAAGAGTTTCCTGAAATTCAATGTTGAAAGACTTATTACATGAAACACGGTAAGGTAAACTGCATTTTAGTTGGCAAAATCCCTTAGGCTTATTGAATGGACCTTCTGAGAATTCAGGTTGTCATTACGCAGTGCTAAATATCAGAATAACAGCTGAAATTCATATAGTTACCTGGATTCTTAAAAATATCCATTCTTACAGACTTCCTTAGATACAGCTGGTAGATGATCATCTATATAATGCCTTGAGGGCTGAGCCTGTGTCTTACAGTATCTTCAGTATCAAGAACAGTAACTAAATAATAGTAAATATTATTATTTCAGCTAACCTTTACTGAACACTATGTGCCAGGAATTGAGCTATTTTTTTTTTTTTTTACAAATAATACTTAATTAACTGTCTAAAAACCTTCTGCTCTTAATAATTTATTCCAATAATACAGGGTTTACAGGGCCACATAAAACACTCGGGGTGGCTGAAATTAACACTCAGGTATCTCTGACTCCAAAGCTTGATCTTTCTCATGCTGTGGTTGTAGGGCATTCCCCAAATGTTTGATGAGTGAATGCATGGGTGTGTGAAAGAGTCAGTTGTTATCAGCAATACATCATCATGGTTTCTTTACTCTTAATTCTAGTACTGTGATCATAGTTATTAAGCTTTTTCAGAGATCCACACTCGATTCACTTGCTTTGAAAAAGAATCCTTTTGGAACAGTCTAACTTACGACTTAGGGATCAGCTGCCTCTGTCATACACAGCAGTGTGACTGGAAGCAAAGCTGTGGTATTTCTGCTGCGACTTAGGTGGACTGCAAAGGATCAGTTGTTAAGTATGTCATTTGTTGAGCTAAAACTAAATGTTAATACCCCTTCAAGGACCATAATGAGTATGACTTGACGAGTTCTCTTATATACATATCTCAAATGATTTGCACAGCAGTGCTCATGGCTAGAAAGACAGGTATTTTATACGTAAGACAAGGGACTCAGGGGATTTGAGTGATTTGCCCAGGTAACCCAGGTGGAAACTCAAGTCTTCTGACTGTAACACCATGTTGGCTAGGGCCTTGTTTTGAGGGGGAAGAGCTGGACTCAAATAAAACCCAAGCAGTTTTCCCACACCTAGATAAGATTGTACAGATACATGGGTTCTTCCCTTTTAGAGACCGACTTAGTTACTGGAACCATCAAAATACAAGTGCACACAAAGGAACTTGTGGCGTGTACATATGTCATAGATACTAATGCTTTAGTTCTGTACTGTCCAATGGAAATATACTGTGAGCCAAAAATATAATTTCAATTTTCTGGAACTCACATTAAAAAGTACAATGATTTCAGGTGGAAATTTATTAAATATATTGTGTTCAAAATATTATATCAACCTGTACCAGTATTAAAACAATTAGGAATAAGATGCTTTACACTCATTTTTTACACTATCTTTTCATTTCTTATTAGCTACTTTACAAGCACTCAGTAGCCACATCTGGCTGGGGGTACCATATTGGATAGCACAGCTCTAAACAGTAGGATAGTATGACCCAGCTTTCCTGCTTGGGTATGGAAAAGCTCTGAGAAAAGGAAGGGAAGAAGTTTTCCTAATTTATTCTTCTACATCCCCCATATTTTGTTATTCACATGGTCTCCTTTATGTTTAGATTTAAATGTCTTTTCATATTTTTAACCTAACTGGCTAGTCATCTCACTGTTTGATATTCACTCATCGGATACAGAGTTTCTATTCTCAAGAGTTCTCTGAGGAGGCAGTATGTCTGTGCAAGGAAATAGATAAACATGACTCCAGTGATTGGAACAAAATTAGAAGATTCCTGAGGAAAAATTGCTTCTGTAATTTAACAAATGCACCTCAGCAACATCCAAGGCTCACGAGAAGCAAATTGGTTATTTTGGGTTAATGTCAGAATGAATATGCTTTTAGTTCACATTTTTTTCTCTCTTTGTTATTTAGCTAAAATGAATGGTTGATAATGGTTAGAACATCATTTAGCTACAGAAAGAAGAGAAAAACCCAGAAAATATTTAAGCTACTCTTCAAATCATTCAAACAATTATATCCTAATAAAATAATGGCAATTTTGATCCAGATTACAAGGTTTTTGTGTTTTTCCTTAATCTTTTAGACATTTATTAATTCAGTATAAAACAGTCTTATGAAATTAACACATGATTATATGCAAATTATACTTTTCTGTAAAGAAATGTCCCCAGTTGACAGGGCTTACCAGAGAGCATTTAAATACCATGTTCTAGATTTAGATATGTGTAGTACACACATTTGCTTTTTTTAACCTTAATGAATGTGAGGCTGTCCTCTACTTCTCTGAAATTTTGTAGTATGTCAAAAAATGACTTGTATTATCATCTAATAATAATTACATGAACATCATCATCTAATAATTACATGAACAACTAAGTTTTATCAGTGCTTACCATTAATACCAGTAGAATGCAAATTTTGTTCTGTATACTTTATATGAATTATTTCATTCATCTTAACAATAACCCTATCAGGTAGCTATTACAACCAGGAAGAAGTGCTCCAATGACCGTATATTCCTAGACTTTATATTTCTAGAGGAGGCATTTCTGAGTCAAAAAAAAAAGTTTGTTTTTTATAGATACTGGTAAATAATTCTCCACAGAATTTGTACCAATGGATCCACCCACTAAAAATGTATGTGAATGTCTGTTATACCACACACTTATCAACACAGTGTAAAACTTTTGATCTTTGCCAATTTGATAGATGGAAAATACGAAGTTTGAAAAAGTTTTGTTTCCATTGGTGTTTTCTATTATAATTGAGATCATACCCTTTCCATAGCTCTTATCATACCCTGTATCTCAAAATAGCATTGCCAGGGCATCAACAAGTCTTAAGTGAGACAACCTTGGGGGTGGAAAGTCATGAGAAAAATTCAATTGAGGGAGAGATACAGGAGCTTTTTGACCTTGGCAGATAGATTCTACTTTTATGAAATGCCCTATTCGCCTTTCTGAGGTGGTTTGAGCCCTTTAGATACCAATCTGTTTTTCTCACTAAGAAATTGTTAATTTCACCTAATTGCACCAGTTAGGAGCATTCAAATCATCGAAGCATAGCTGATAACTCTGGCCACTATCATTATATTTTTAAAATAATGGGGGTCAGATTGAACTGTTTTGAGATATGACAGTTATTACACATATACCCACAGAAACCCCAAAGGGATGCTAAGAATTGATGGGCTTTTATTTTTGCATACCAGATTCTTAACGGATCCAGGACTTAAATCTGCTGTAGACTCCTCACTCAAAAAAGTCGTAAGAATATTGAGTATTTCATTGTTAGTAGACAGCTTTCTGTACTAGAAACATACTTCGTACCTTCACCTTGTGGCCTGGCCTCTACATAACCTTTTAAGTGGTCAATTAAAAAGCTTTTGCCTCCCTTTTTTTTTTTCTTTCTTTCAGTCTTGTGATATATTCTGCATTCTCCCTCATGGTTATATGCACTATCATATAGATAGCCTTTCTGAAAGAGGCAGATACAATTCAGTATGTAGTACTTGACTTTGCATAATACCGCTTAACTTAAGCATGATCAGTGATTGAGGACAGGTGTGGACAGCATGGGAAATGAAATCTGTTGAGAATCTTCAGATCATTTTTCTGGGTGCTTATTTCAGTGTTCTCTCTAATAAACCTTTTAGCAAAGCAGCAGTATGATAGAATCATCCTGGATATCACAGTTATTACCTCTTGCAGAGATTTCAAGGTCATCTAGCTCACCCCTGTAATTTTGTAGCTGAAGAAGCTCATTAGAGAAATGACTTTTCCAAGAAATTATTGGAAATGTCCGTCCAAACTCCTTGGTTTGAGCCTAGTGAGTTCTCCTTTCTCAAAATTATCCATGCCCTGTTTGAACAAGAAGTGAATGTGCAACAGAAGAAGAAAAGCAAACAAGGACAGTTACCTGGAAAATATACCTGATGTAATTAGTGTTGGCAGTATTTCCTCCCCACTCCTGTTATTCCATATGATTTCTTGCTCATTTAGGCATGTAACATGTTTTCTTTATTTTCAGATGATAATTGGCCAGGTAGCTTTTAGATTCTGAAATGATGACCTACTTTTTGGCAAGAGAATCGGGAATAGATATTTATTAAAAGGTCATTATTGCATCTAGCAGACATTAACAAACTTCATCAGGTTGTTGAGTTTCTCTGCTTACCACATTTTTATACAGAACTACTTATAGAAGTGACTTTATTCTGGACACTGGACCAAGAAGTTGTTGACAGGGATTCATGCTCATATATCTGATAGGAACGTTCATTAAATGCCCTCTTATGGAGCTGACAAGACTGGGTATAGCACCTAGAGTTAGGAGGAAGTAAAATTACTTTCTTTAGCATGAGGCAGGTGCATTGTTGATTGCCTTTGTCATAAAGGAATTGTATTTTAATCTTCGTCGTTACTTCAGATGGCGTTCAATCATTTTATCAGCGTGTCCTTCACAAACAGCATGTTGCCTTTGTCTTTTTTTCCTCTTCTATTCTCTTGCTCACTTAGTAGCCCCCATCTCTCCACCAGAAAAGCATGTTATTGCATCTTCAGTACTACCTCGGTCACAAAAGATTCAAGTTTATGCTAAGTGGAGACCAGATACTTGTCTTTCTTTTTGCTTGAAGCTTTGACAGAACCTGTTCACTTGCTTTGAACAGTATTGCTCTGAGTTTACTTTTGCTTGGAAAAAGGGCCATAGGTATTTGGAAAAAATGAGTTACTTATCTTGGTTTCTCTGTGGCATTGGTAAGGGCTTCTGTCTTAGAGCTCACTCAGAACTAACAAAAGAACAAAGTGGCCAAGAAGACCCATAAGTCTGGATGTTTCAGAAATAAAAAAGATTTATTTTTCCCTATTCTCTTTACCTTTTGACTAGAGCTTGAATTGAATGATTACTGTGAATTGCATGAGATTTAATGATGTTAACATTATCAGTTTGTACATTGATCCAGGTGTGAACAGATGTGCATAACAGGATAACATGAAAGCTATTTAGATTAAGGAGTTCATTAATATGAAAGCTAACTTTGATGCAGTCACAAACAGAGAACCCCAAATAACTATCTAGGAAGGGTATATGTCAGCCTGTGTTTGAACATGCTACAGTAAATATTTAAAATAAATCTGTCAAAATTTTGAAGAAATTAAAATTGTCCTGTATCATTTTATTTTTCTAACTTAAAAAAATTAATTCCTGTCATTGTTTTTCTGTATTTTCGAGGCTTTGTATATCCACTTAAAAATAATCTTCCCAGTGCAAATTTCATAGTCCTTTAACTTGTCTCTATATGATAAGCATATGATGTATTAATGGTTACTATGCCAACTAGAGAACTAGATTTCAACAAAATGCTCTCATTTGATTTTAAATTTTGATGATTGAGAAGTCTAGTATCATGCGTGTTCTTGGGCAATTCATTTATTAAGCGTTGCACACAGCCACTCACTATCCTGATTTTAGGTGGCCACTGTGGTGAAGGCATTGCACCTGGTGCTGGAATATAAACATTGAGCACCGTCCTGTTTTAAAGCACATACAGTTTAGTTAAAGTAGATGTGTTAGTAAACCAATTTAAAATTTAGTGCAGAAAATGTTGTGATAGGAGATGCAGAAAAGACCCATCTTAATTCAGTGGAGAAGGGCTTGGGAAGTTGAGATTGGTGGAGTTGAGTTTAAGGGATGTTGAGTAAATGCTTCCATAGCTAGAAGGTAGCATGAATCACCCACAGTATTGTGAAAATGCTGTGCGGCAGCAATATCATCGTCATGAAGTTACAAGGTGGTCTCAGTGGGAGAAATTGAAAGGTTTACATCATCTGGATTATTGCCAAGCCTTTGTAATTGAGCAGGAAGTACATAGGAGTTGGAGATAAGAAGTCACATTTTGCTGCTTATTAGCAATGCAACCACACGGGCCACGCACTGATCCACTCTTACTGTACTTTTGTATCTGTCAGCTGGATATACTGACAGTAGGTACTCAGTCAATGTCTGACTTCATGTTCAAAGGATATGTATCTGGAAGCATGTAGCAAATGGGAAAGGTCTATAAAATGTAACTTCTGAGGCTGGAGAGGGACCTTCAAGATGGCGGAGAAGTAGGACATGGAGATCACCTTCCTCCCCACAAATACATCAGAAATACATCTACACGTGGAACAACTCCTACTGAACGCTGGCAGAAAACCTCAGACTTCCGAAAAGGCAAGAAGTTCCCCACGTACCTGGATAGGGCAAAAAAAAAAAGGGGGAAAACAGACATAAAAGAAGAGGGACACGACCTGCACCTCTGGGAGGGAGCTGTGAAGGAGGAAAAGTTTCCACTAGGAAGCCCCTTCACTGGCGGAGATGGTGGGGGGGGCGGGGAAGCTTCAGAGCCACGGAGGAGAGCGCAGCAGCAGGGGTGCGGAGGGCAAAGCAGAAAGATGAGATTCCTGCACAGAGGATCGGTGCCGACCAGCACTCACCAGCCCCAGAGGCTTGTCTGCTCACCCGCTGGGACGGATAGGGGCTAGGACCTGAGACTCAGGCTTTGGAGGTTGGATCCCAGGGAGAGGACTGGGGTTGGCAGCGTGAACACAGTCTGAAGGGGGCTAGTGCGCCACAGGTAGCCAGGAGGGAGTCTGGGAAAAAGCCTGGAACTGCCTAAGAGGCAAAAGACCATTGTTTCAGGGTGTGCGAGGAGAGGGGATTCAGAGCACCGCTGAAACGAGTTCCAGAGATGGGTGTGAGTTGTGGCTATCAGTGCAGATGCCAGAGACAGGCATGAAGTGCTAAGGCTGCTGCGGCAGCCACCAAGAAACCTGTGAGCAAACACAGGTCGCTCTCCACACCTCCCCTCCCCGGAGCCTGTGAAGCCAGCCACTGCCAGGGTCCTATGATCCAGGGACAACTTCCCCAGGAGAACACACGGCACGCCTCAGGCTGTTTCAACGTCATGCTAACCTCTGCCGCCTCAGGCTCGCCCCGCATTCGATACCCCTCCCTCACCCCGGCCTGAGTGAGCCAAAGCCCCCGAATCAGCCGCTCCTTTAACCCCATCCTGTCTGGGTGAAGAACAGATGCCCTCAGGTGACCTACACGCAGAGTTGGGGATAAATCCAAAGTTGAACCCCAGGAGCTGTGCGAACAAAGAAGAGAAGGGCAATCTCTCGCAGCAGCCTCAGGAGCAGTGGATTAAATCTCTACAATTAACTTGATGCACCCTGCATCTGTGGAACACATGAATAGACCACAAATCATCCCAAAATTGAGGTGGTTGACTTTGGGAGCAACTTGGGGTTTGCTTTCTGTATCTAATTTGTTTCTCGTTATATGGTTATTATAATTTAGTACTTAGAGCTTATTATCATTGGAAGATATCTTTATTGATTTGGTTCATCTCACCCTTTTTATATATGTATATATATATATATGTATATATATATTTTTTCCTTTTTCTTTTTTTGTGAGTGTGTGTGTATGCTCTTTGTGTGATTTTTGTCTGTAGAGGTTTGCTTTTACCACTTGTCCTACGGTTCTGTGTGCCTGCTTTTTTTGGTATAGTTTTTAGCACTTGTTATCATTGGTGGCTTTGTTTTTTAAGTTTGGTTGCTCTCTTCTTTCTTATTTTAAATTTTTAATAATTTATTTTTTTAATTTTAATTATTTTATTTTATTTTTTTCTTCTTTTTTTTTTCTGCCTTTTCTTCTGAGCCATGTGGCTGAGAGGGTCTTGGTACTCTGGCCGGGTGTCAGGCCTGAGCCTCTGAGGGGGGAGAGCCAAGTTCAGCACATTGGTCCACCAGAGACTTACCAGCTCCAAGTAATATGAAATGGCGAAAGCTCTCCCAGAGATCTTCATCTCAATGGTAAAACCTAGCTCCATCCAATGACCAGCAAGCTACAGTGCTGGACATCTTATGCCAAACAATTAGCAAGACAGGAACACAGCCCCACCCATTAGCAAAGAGGCTGCCTAAAATCATAATAATGTCACAGAAACCCCAAAACACGCCACCGGATGCGGTCCTTCCCACCAGAAAGAAAAGATCCAGCCTCATCCACCAGAACACAGGCACCAGTCCCCTCCACCAGGAAGCCTACACAACCCACTGAAACAACCTTACCCACTGGGGGCAGACACCAAAAACAATGGGAACTACGAACCTGCAGCCTGTGAAAAGGAGTCCCCAAACACACCAAGTTAAACAAAATGAGAAAACAGAGAAGTACACAGCAGATGAAGGAGCAAGGTAAAACCCCACCAGACCAAACAAATTAAGAGATCACTGAAGAAATCAAAGAGGAAATCAGAAAATACCCAGAGACAAATGACAATGAAAGCACGACAACCCAAAACCTATGGGATGGAGTAAAAGCAGTTCTAAGAGGGACGTTTATAACAATACAATTGTATGTCAAGAAACATCTCAAATAAACAACCTAATGTTACACCTAAAGCAATTAGAGAAAGAAGAACAAGCAAACCCCAAACTTAGCAGAAGGAAAGAAATCATACAGATCAGATCAGAGATAAATGAAAAAGAACTGAAGGAAACAATAGCAAAGATCAATAAAACTAAAAGCTGGTTCTTTGAGAAAATAAACAAAATTGATAAACCATTAGCCAGACTCATCAAGAAAAAAAGGGAGAACACTCAAATCAATAGAATTAGAAATGAAAAAGCAGAACAGCTGACACTACAGAAATACAAAAGATCATGAGAGATTACTATAAGCAACTATATGCCAATAAAATGGACAACCTGGAAGAAACGGACAAAATCTTAGAAAAGCACAACCTTCTGCGACTGAACCAGGAAGAAATAGAAAATATAAAGGGACCAATCACAAGCACTGAAATTGAAACTGATTAAAAATCTTCCAACTAACAAAAGCCCAGGACCAGATGGCTTCACAGGCAAATACTATCAAACATTTAGAGAAGAGCTAACACCTATCCTTCTCACACTCTTCCAAAATATAGCCAAGGAAGGAATACTCCGAAACTCATTCTGTGAAGCCACCATCACCCTGATACCAAAACCAGATAAAGATGTCTCAAAAAAAAGAAAACTGGGTTTCCCTGGTGGTTCAGTGGTTGGCAGTCCGCCTGCCGACGCAGGGGACACGGGTTCGTGTCCCAGTCCGGGAAGATCCCTAAAAAAAAAAAAAAAAAAAACTACAAGCCAATATCACTGATGAACATAGATGCAAAAAGGAGAAATCAGGCTCCCAGAGTTCAGACTATACTACAAAGCTATAGTAATCAAGACAGTATCGTACTGGCACAAAAACAGAAATAGAGATCAGTGGAACAGGAAAGGAAGCCCAGAGATAAACCCACACACATATGGTCACCTTATCTTTGATAAAGGAGGCAAGACTATACGATGGAGAAAAGATAATGTCTTCAATAAGTGGTGCTGAGAGAACTGCACAGCTACATGTAAAAGAATGAAGTTAGAACACTCCCTACCACCATACACATAAATAAGCTCAAAATGGCTTAGAGATCTAAATGTATGGCCAGACACTATAAAACTCTTAGAGGAAAACAAAGGCAGCACACTCTGTGACATAAATCACAGCAAGATCCTTTTTGACCCACCTCCTAGAGAAATGGAAATAAAAACAAAAATAAACAAATGGGACTTAATGAAACTTAAAAGCTTTTGCACAGCTATGGAAACCATAAACAAGACGAAAAGACAACCCTCAGAATGGGATAAAATATTTGCAAATGAAGCAACTGACAAAGGATTAATCTCCAAAATATACAAGCAGCTCAATATCAAACAAACAACCCAATCCAAACATGGGCAGAAGACCTAAATAGACATTTTTCCAAAGAAGATATACAGATGGCTAACAAACACATGAAAGGATGCTCAACATCAGTAATCATTAGAGAAATGCAAATCAAAACTACTATGATGTATCACCTTATACCGGTCAGAATGGCCATCATCAAAAAATCTACAAACAATAAATGCTGGAGAGGGTGTGGAGAAAAGGGAACCCTCTTGCACTGTTGGTGGGAATTTAAATTGATACAGCCACTGTGGAGAACAGTGTGGAGGCTCCTTAAAAAATTAAAAGTAGAACTACCATACAACCCAGCAATCCCACTACTGGGCATATTCCCTGAGAAAACTATAATTCATAAGGAGTCATGTACCACAATGCTCATTGCAGGTCTGTTTATAATAGCCAGGACATGGAAGCACCCTAAGTGTCCATTGGCTTATAAATGGATAAAGAAGATGTGGCACGTGTATACAATGGAGTGTTACTCAGCCATAAAAAGAAATGAAGTGAGTTATTTGTAGCGAGGTGGGTCGACCTAGAGACTGTCACACAGATTGAAGTAAGTCAGAAAGAGAAAAACAAATACCGTATGGTAACACATGTTTAGAATCTAAAAGAAAAAAAAAAGGTTTTGAAGAACCTAGGGGCAGGACAGGATTAAAGACCCAGACCTAGAGAATGGACTTGAGGACACATGGAGGGGGAATGGTAAGCTCGATGAAATGAGAGAGTGGCATTGACATATATACACTAAGAAATATAAAATAGCTAGTGGGAAGCCGCTGCATAGCACAGGGAGATCAGCTAGGTGCTTTGTGTCCACCTAGAGGGGTGGGTTAGGAGGTGTGGGAGGGAGATGCAAGAGGGAGGAGATATAGTGATATATGTATATGTATAGTTGACTCTCTTTGTTATTTAGCAGAAACTAACACACCAGTAGCTGATTCACTTTGTTATAAAGCAGAAACTGTCATACCATTGTAAAGCAATTATACTCCAATAAAGATGTTAAAAATAAATAAATAAAGTTATTTTATTCTGTATAAATTTTTCCACACCAACTATATTCCATTCTTCAAATTACATCTGGAGAATAACTAATGTTGGTTTATTAAAAAAGCAATTAGCATTTTATAAAGGTCATTATTGTACCCCATGCCTTTTGTTTTGGGACTCTGGAATAATCTAATAATCTTAAATATTTTCCTCAGGAACGCAACATGCTTTTGTTCCTTTTATAGCAGCATACTTTGGTATGAATGGAACGTGAAAATGATTAGCCCGAAACTATCATTTTCAGGCATTCATTTTAATTTCACTCACTGATATTTCGGATATGGAGCTTTATGCTAGGCACCAGGGATCTGCAACATAGATACTATCATTTAGTTTAAAGTTCAGTGAGGGCTGTAGTCATAAATGACACAATTACAAAGACAGTTTGTGATAAAAGCTTTGAAGAAGCAAATGCTGTCCTGTGAGAGTATAGAATATTATGAGAACCTGACTTAAGGTGTTAGAGGAGGTTTCTCTTAGTGAAATTTAAGTGGGGCTCCACAGAGTGAATAGGTGGAAATGGGTTAAAGGAAAGAACATGACAGAAGAAACAGTATGTATAAAAGCCTTGAGATAGGAAAGAACATGGCTCATTTCTACAACTGAAAACACTTTAGTGTATCTGGGGTGCAGAGAGCAAGGTGGAGGGTGGTGAAAGGTGAGCTCTTGGGAATATTTGACAAAAGTTAGATGATGCAAGGATTTGTAGGCCAATTAAAGACTGTGGTCTTATTTTTATGACTAATTGGAAGACACTGAAGCATCTTAAGGTTTGGGCTGGGAGAGGTGATAATACTGGCTAATGGATAGCAAAGGCATAGGTGGTGTCAGGAGACAATGCAGTGAGAAAGTGCTCATTGCTACTACAGGTGAGAGGTAATGGCAGGTTGAGGGAACTAGTGGTAGAGGTGGGGAGAGGTGGGTGAAGTGAAATGATCTTGACTTAGTGGTGGATTGAGTATTGATGCGATGAGAGACAAGGGAAGGTATGTGTGACTCCTGACTTTCTGGCTTGATAAATTATGGTGGTGCCATTCGCTATCAACTCTAGAAGTGGGCCCTTTAGTGGGGAGAGAGGATTGGTATAGGAAGTCATGTGTTTGTATACAGGCACATTGAGTTTGACATCCCTTTAGAGTATCCAAATAGAGATGTCAGGTAGTCAATTGGCTGCATGGATCTAGAGCTCAGAAAAGAAAGTATGAAGGCAATATAGAACTCAAAGAAACATAAATATGTTTTTGTGTTAAGTCCGAACTATCATCGGTATCACCTGGAGTTTAAATTTAGAAACGTATAGTGTATAATTTTTGAGGGTAAAAAAGTGAGGATTTGTAAATCTTGGAGAGCCTTCATGCTATTTAAAAGTTTTATAATTGTACCATTTGTCCTACTTTTATAAATTAGGTTTCAAGTGTTAAAAAATGTATTCTAAAAATTTGGCAGTGATTTTCAAGGATAAGGGAATTGTTCTCATGTAGTTTATACGGAATGAATATTAATTGTTGCTCTTTACGATCTTATGTAATTTATCCTTTAATTTCAAATGATACAGAGTTTTGACTTTAATATGAAAATTTAATACGTAATTTAGCTTATTTAAACATATTACCTTATCAGTATCTTTCTCGTTTCAGATATTTAAAGATAGATCATCCTTTTGGCCTTTTTTATGGCTTAACCATGACTTAAAAACGTTTTCTTGCTCATCAGGGTATCTTACTACACAGTTTAAGGAATATCTTGGTAAAATCAGGTTCTCTGTAATTGACTGAGAAAAACTTTTTCTCACATAACGTGCCATTGAGACTTTTTTCTAACACCATTGATGCCTCTGGAATGCAACTGGTATTAAAAAAAAAAAGTCTAGGTTTATGCTTTATTCTAAAATCCATTTCTTTTTTTGTAGGTGATATGCAATTGAACTTGAGATGAATAACATCTTTGGGAGTAAGTACCATTTTATTTAAATAAAAATATATGTGTAATATAATATATAAATATATTTTTTCTTTGAGGAATTGTAGAAAAGTTTTGATGTTGATACTCATTGGGATTACTTTTCCTTATGACTTATGGGATTAATCTATAACTTATGTAAATATACAGAAAGCAATAGCAATGGATTTTATATTAAACCATAAGATAGGAGGTGATTTTAAATGTAATACGTGGTCCTCAAAATTCATTTACAAATAACATTTTATTATTAATCTCATTTATCAATGCATTTAAAAACTATACTTTTTAAAGTAGGAAAGTTAACTATCTGAAATTTATTATCTGAATAAATATAATAGACAATGCATTTGTTTGTCTTCCTTCACATATTTATTCAGCTGTAAATCTTTGCATTTTATGAAATTTATATTTTTGCTATGTTAAATTCTAATATTACCAAAATGTGCATTTTGGAACACAACTTACCCCTGTAAACATTGTTTTATATGTTGTCATGTTAGTGATCAAATGGTTCTGTTCTTAATAGCAACTATCTCAAAAATCATCTTTTTTGATTTTCAACCTAACACGTTTATATTTTGTACAAAGTTTTCTGTCTTTGTTCCTTTTGGTTTAGTGCATACATCATATACTGCAGAATTATCCGTTTGTTTTAGCAATTTGTACTTTGGTAGTTCCATGATAATTACATGATTTGTATTTAGTTACCCAATTGCAGATAATCCTGTGGCATTACAGAGTTTAATTTATGGGGAAGATCTTTAGACTTAAAGAGGATTACTGACCATTTAGGAGTGATTAATTAATCAGTATAAAATTGAGTCTTAACTGTATTAATGCTTTTCTAAGCTACACAGAGATACATGCACAGACACACATATTAGCCAATCCCATAGCAAAAATGACCAGATTACAACAAAGAGGTTGGTGTCCTACTATGTTGGGCCATCACAGGAAGTAGTGAGCCAGGGGTTCTTGAGTCAAGTGTTCTGAGACTGTTCATGCTCTCACAAGCTGTGGGATCTTGAGCAATTCATTTTCCCTAAAGTTCACTTTCCTCATTTGTACGGTTAGTGTGCCAAATCATGATTTGTTAGGTTCCTTCTTCTCCTGAAATACTTTCATTTCTTACTTCAAAAAGCTGAAGTTTAGAGGTGAATAGTTTCATATTGGTAAAACTGCTATGAATTAAGAGGTGACAGGGTAAGGTAAATTCATGTATTGGGATAATCGTGTAGAAAGTTTCATCGATTGTCTAGTCAGCAGTATTTTTGTTTACTTACTGAATTCGGGGATTTGGGTGGATCTAGGAAGGCAGGCTTTCCTCCCTCTGTGCCCTTTTGTCCTACCTGACATGGAGACATAGGATTGATTCATTTTGAAAAATCTCTCATTTTGAAAGAATCCCTTAAAACCTTGTTAGCTCAGGGTTATCTTTTATCTGATTTCTCTCTTCTGTATAGGTTGCAGGCTGAAGAGCATTAAAATAGCTATTTTCTTCGTGATTTCCTTTTCTAGATTTGAATAATTCACTTGATTCTTCCAAGATACTTAGATGAAAGAGTGTTAACTAGGGATGGCTAATTTTAGTTACTTTTGTTTGAAATTAGAAAAAAAAATGCATTATATATTTAGTCTGAAGAGTAAGCCCTCATATCCTTTATCTGGTCATTTAAAAAATTCTAAGTAATGTTCAGGCACCTTTTCTATTGTGAGGTTAGATATTTGCTTGACATTTGTTTTTTCCTTTCCTTTATTAAAAAAAAGATTAAATGAAGTCAGTGAATAAGTAGAAAGATCCATGCGAGGGTTGGGCTTGTTCTCATTGCTTCTTTTTACTCCCATTCATATATTATTTTAAGCTTACCTCAAGCATTCCAACAGCAGATATCAAATGATTGCTGTTTTATACCAGAGGGGATTTTTATGAACCAGGCCAAAGGATCCACTAGATCTCTCAGACCATTTTTCTAACTTTAAGATTCTACGATACTACAATTTTAATCTTTTAGGTTAAATCTAAAAAATTAACATCTTTGCAGGTGAAAAATGGTAAGATGGTGTCAATTTTATATGGATCAGCCTACATGTCAGTTATTCATTGTTGAGAAAAAATATAGCTCATCTGTGAAAATGGTAATGTCAAGCAGCAAAGCTTACTAAAACACTAACTTCATTTAAGAAAACTTAGTTATCATCGTGAGTGCCAGGTATTAAAAACTATATTTTAAATATTTGTAAATCAAATAAGAATAAAACCTTCATTGCATATCTTTCTTTTTTCAGGAATTCTTTTCCTGTGTCTTATGAGACAAATCATAGGCATTACAGTTTGAAATCAAGATCATTGTTTTCTTTGCAACTGCTACATAGCTGTTGAATATTTGCAGTAAATTTTCATGACTAATGAAGTGCATGCTTGATTATATGCCATTAGTAAAAATATCTTTTTATGCCAAATGGTGGTTTTCAGCATGGCCTTGACAAAGGTAACATATAAATGTGCTTTTTCCCTTCAAAGGAATGAAAATCAGTAGAAGCAAATTTTAAGGGAAATATTTAAAAATAAACAATTAAAATAATGGATATTTTATGTTACTTATTGGAATTATATGAACATATAAATAGAGCAGCTAGATATACTTATTTTAAGAGGCCAGTACAATACTGATTAGGAAAGTGGTAAATATCATAAGTATTCTAGTGAATTCATTCCATTTTTAATACCTACATCTTATTGCTGAGTATACTGTTGGATAGATAGCTATAATGCTGACCTTGAGAATCTTCTACGGTTACTTTTCAGTTTTTCTAACCATCATTTCATGTTCCTGCTACTCTTGCTGCTTGTCACTTGCTATTTCACCCAGTGTTTGATCCTACCTCTCTGCCTTCTTTAATTCAGGTTCCTTTGTCAGGGATACCCCTTTCTTCCAGTCCTTACCTGTCAAAGTTCTACTTATCTTTCTATGTCTAGTTGAACTCCTTCCTGCCTCTTCCAGGAGGCCATCCAGATGCCCTCTAGTCAGAACTTGCTGCTCAAGGTCATTGCTGTCAACTTTTCCTTCCATCTGGAGCTCATCTCTGCCTTGCTGCCTTGTGACTAAAAGAGTCTGTGTCCATTCTCCAATTTGATTGTGTACCTCTCTCCCCTGTGTTTCCCTGCTTTGGCACAAATCATGCTTTTGATTGAATTGTTTTGTAAAATTAAAACTGTACACCAGACAAGGTAGTAGAGGTTCAGGCTTGATTTTTCCCACATGGTGTGTTTGTCGTGGGTCAATAATTTTTGCTCCTTACTTTTAAAATGATCTCACTTATCCTCTTGTTTTCTGTTTCATTGGATAAATCATCTCACACCATCATTTATTTAATGCAAACAGAGTTCCTAAGTGTTGAGAAATACCAGGAAAAAAAAAAAAGAATGCATCTGCATGCATGGTCTTAGGTATTGGGCAAGAGACCATGAAAAATGTATATTGGTTCTGGGGAGAACACAGTTATTTAAAAGGGAATTAAATGAGTAATATTTATTTTATCAAAGATCAGAGGGACATCTTCGGTAGAAATCACAGGGCGATAGATGCTTTCTTTGACCATTCTTGCTCTGTTTCTTAATACTTACTTAATTTTTAAAACAGCAAAATCGCCAACTCCAATGGCCACTGTAGTTTCCTAGAGTTTACTGTATGCATTCACATACTTCATCTTATTGGATACTCATGTCACACTGTGAGATTGGTAGGGCAGAAATTATATACTATTCAGATACAGCCAAGGTTGTTATGAACTCTGATATTTTTTTCAAAGCTGATGACAAAACCATACTATTCTTTTATTAAATATTAGTCTAATATTTAATGTCTATTATATCTATGCATAATTTCAAAAATAAAGTAACATCTGTAATCCAAAATGCAATGGCATAATTTACAGCTATATACTTATAGCCGTATCTTTTTTTTTTTTTTTTTTTGCGGTACGCGGGCCTCTCACTGTTGTGGCCTCTCCCGTTGCGGAGCACAGGCTCCGGACGCGCAGGCTCAGCGGCCATGGCTCACGGACCCAGCCGCTCCACGGCATGTGGGATCTTCCTGGACCGGGGCACGAACCCGTGTCCCCTACATTGGCAGGTGGACTCTCAACCACTGTGCCACCAGGGAAGCCCTATATTCATCTTTATGTGACCAGTTTCCAGGCCCATGCATGGGGTGTATTGAGGGTTTAATGTTTGGTGAATAAACGAACAAAATGGAATGGATGAGACACAGAGTGTAGTCCAGTATGGACAAGTAAAAGGTAATGCCTTTCTCAAAAATAAGGTCAAAATAAATATTCTGAAATTTGTAGATATGTTATTCCTCAAACTTTTAGAATTGACATGTGGAAAGTACATTGTTCAAATTCTTATCTTATAAAGTAATCATATTACAGATGTTCCTTATGATCTATGTTCAAAAATACTATGCAATCAAAAAGACTAAGATATGCTGGCTGCCTACAGGAAGATATTTGAGACAAAGCTGAAAGCCTTATAATTCATGATATTTCATGTTCAATGTATGAAAAGGTCTTGTCAACCCAATACAGTATTTTAATTGAAAAGTATTCTCAAGTCAAATTGAGATGTATTATATACATTTTAATCCATCTACCATAATATATACGATGTATGTATGTATATTAAATAAACTAAGAAGTTCTAAAGCTCAAAATATATTCCTGTTTCAAAGACACGTGTTCACATATTTTGAGGATAGGACCCACTTCCCTACTCATAACCAGTATTTCATAGAACATACTTCGGGAGTTGCTGATCGAACAGAAGATAAACTAATAATAGCTTGATAGGGAGGAAATGAGGCTGAGGGAATCCCCAATTGATTTGTGTTTTTAAGCTGCCATTTTAGAATCTGAATGTTAGGGGAAAATAGATATATTGATGAAATAGTCAACACAGCTGAACAGATACTTTCTGAGTAGCCACTTTGTGCCAGGTACTTTCTGGCACGTGAAGATGCATGGCATAGGCAGGTTGAGAAGTATCACAATCGATAGGTCCCCACATGATAGTTTCTCATGTTTTCAGAGAAAGGCAGTGACAGTGTGCACACTGTATCTGCTTGTGATTCTCCTGCTATAATTAATTTCGTAAAAGCTCATAGTGCATTGAAATTCTTGTAACTGTTCTTCAGAAGTACAGACGTTGAAGTAGGCAAAAGAAAATCGTTGTGAGCACTGAGTTTTAGTAATTTACCCTGTACGTGTTTTTAAAACTCCTACCGTTGTACTCAGAAACCATAAAAATGAGTGCACATATTTTTTTCTTCAAAGAAATGACTGTGTGGTGAAAAATTCTAAATTTAACTTAATATTTCATTTTATTAATTGAGTCTCATTGGTCCCATGTCATGAAAAACGATATACCTTTCAGCTCCCTGTAACTAGGTATCCTATCATTAATCACGAGCTGTCTAGCTATGCTGCAATTTTCATATTTTTTTTATGACTTAGTGCACGCATCTCAGTAGTAAGTAGAGGTGCCTTCTGAGAATTAGCCTTCTGCTCCCACGCCTTCCTCTGACGTCACAGCAATGGGCAGACCCATAGGCAGACACGCATGTATGTGCATGGGTGCTTTCTTTCGCCCACACTCTCACATTCTTACACTGTCCCATTCTCTAGATGAACACCTTCCTGGATGCTAATGATTGTCAGTAATCCTAATTATTTTCTCTGGGTACAGATACGATTCTTAACCTCATATTCTCTATTAAGATGCTGTTTAACAACAGTATTGATCTATTTCCTTTCCATTTTTCCTATAATTCAACCTGTACTCCCTGCTTACCTTGGATGTGCTCCTCCTTCAGCCATCTCCCCTCCCTGAAATTTTGACATTCTGTGTCTGAGCTACAGTAATGTGTACATAATCATGCAACCATTTCCTTATTCATTCAACAAACTGTCCTCAAGGCAGTGTGCTAGCTGTTGTGGGAATCGTAATGAAAAAAAATTCCTAATGCCTCTTATTCGGAAAGGAAACTTTTAATAGGGGGACATTTTTGCCATTATATTTAAAAAATGTCTTTTGCATAATGAAACTGCTGTATTTGACATTTGCTTTAAGTAGCTTTCATAGATACTTACTTTGATTCTGGCACTTAGCTACGATGGAAATGATGGAAGGCATGTTTTTAACTGAGGATATTTGTTTGAAGGGGCAACATAATTGGGATATGTAGCATTTGTTAATTTACCACATCTTTCTGTAACACTGTAATAGAGAAAGACTATTTTAGTAAGTAAAAAGATACACTGCTATTATAATTGCCCATAAGTAATTTTTTTCATTAATAGGAAAAACAAGATGATAGATACAAGCAAATGACTTTACTATCAGGTAGAATCCAAGATGAGTTCCTAAAAGAGGTATAGAATGCAGCCTGACGGGAAATTCAGAGAAGGCCAAAATTACTTCTCTCTGGGGTTCCAGGAATAGTTTTATGGAAGGGCTTGGTGATGAAATTTCCCCAGTGACTATGGCTGGGATGTGAACATATAGAGATGTTGGTGATGGTCCTTGCAGGCTGAGTAAGTGGTATAAATACATACATAGAGCTATGAAAAGCTTTGCGGCATGGATGTGAACAGTGAGAGGAGGAGGTCAGTTAAATACGAGCATAGAATGGGGAAAGAAATGTCTATCATGTGTGAAGCACATGCACATCGTGACCCGCTATGTATTTAGTCAAGTGTCTCTTCTTGCTCTGGAAGGTATATTCGCGTGGATAGGTTTCTCCCTGGCCATCGTGCACAGTCAGTTCTGTTGATAAGTTCTTGCTGATGTAGTGACTGCAGTAATCCTTGAGTTACACAGGCCTCACCAGCCCTGATAGAATGTTGAATGTTCAAAAGAAAAATCTAAGTACCTATTAAATCATCAAATGCCATTGTGTGTTTATGAAATCAGATGAAAGCCAGTTTCTACATTCGAGCAAATCTGCTTCTCTGTACTCGGTTGGGGTTGTAAGGAGGGATTACTCTGCTCCCCTGAGAAGGTTAAGCTGTCATCTCGTTAAATACGGACTTAAAATAATGCTGCCAAAGCAGCTGCCTCTTGTGATTGATGATGATGATGATGATGGATGATGATAGTTTTGAAATCAGTTTTGCAGGGGAAATGGCTGTTTTGCTCTTTGGCTGATGTTGTAATCCGGATTGGGGATTTCTTGTCATATTAGGTATCTTTTTGATTAAATGGGAAATTGCTAAGGACTGTATTCTCTATGATAAAATGGCTCTAAAACTGAGCTATGGGGCAAATTATAATGAGTTGTTCTGTACATATTAGTTGAGTGACAGCAGTTATTCTGGGCTTTACAGTGTCCTCCATTTTGAGTTATATTTGGGGAACAAATAGCAACCCAAATCTAAACAGAGAAGTGGTAGACAGTGTGGTACTTTGAAGATAATAACATGCCTTACTAAAGTCTTGCAAGAGTGTTGACACACATTAATATTCAGTGTTCTCTTCAAGCTCCTCACAGCTTATACACTTGTCCCCTCTTTTTGGATTGATCTTCCCCCCAGATACCTGCATGGTTGGGGCCCTTACTTTGGATTTCTGCTCAAATATTTTCTTGTCAGAGAGGCCTTCCTGGCGCATCATCTCTAGAAGAGTGTCTGTACCTCCTCTGTTTGTTCTCTTTGCTACATAGCACTTTTCACTCCCCGAGATATTTATTTATTGTCTCTTTCCTAGGATGTAAGCGGCATCAGAGCAGAGACTGAACTGTTTAGTGCTGTAAACTGAGCGCCTGTAAAATTTTCTGCCCCATAAATGATTAGCTGGATGAATTTTTATCGTAGGCACAGAGGGGGCTAAATAGGGTGCTAAAGACGATTTAGAAAGCTAGTTAATATTTGGCTCCAGAGCCAAACTCAAGAACTTTGGTTTATTAACACAAATTGTTTTAGTTTGTATATACCTGAATAATACAGACAACAAAGAGCCCTGAAAAGGAAATGGAACATTTCCTTACTTGTAGGTAGACCACTTTCACACATTCTAGGAAAAATGAATCAATTTTATTTATACAAAATCACTGGTAACCGCTATTCCATACCATTCCATTGTGTAAGCCTGAACAGATGCTGGTCAGAAAAAGCCATGTTCAGAAAGGACAGGAAAACAAAACATAACCTCCCCCCTAAAAAAAAAAACCCCCCCCCCCCCAGTTTTTTTAAAATGCCAGTAACATTTGTATCCATTGGGTAAACATGATCAATCAAAGCTTTACAAGCTTTATATGGGCTGCTTCCTTAACAAATGTGTTTTTTTGCCTTGGTCATTCATCATATCTGGAAGTTTGGATGATAAGCTTGAGCACTCTCTTAGGTTAACACTGAGAATAGCTGCTTGGTGGATATGTAAAGAGAAAAGCTTGTTAAAGTGGCAGAACAACATGTATTCTCCTGACACCGTAACATAGCATATTGTAGCCTGTTGACATTTGTGTTGGCTGGATGTGGTGAAATCCAGCTAAATTTCAGGAGGAGGATTTGTTGTAATGGGGAAATGAGATATGTGTGGAACAAGCAAAGATGCAGATGGTGAAAGTATTCCCTTGAGCCCTCCTAATGCATGGGGGATTTTCTGATGGGACTGAAAATATTCGTTGCTGAAAACAGAATCATCTACTGTTTTAAATAAGCTACCTTAAAAAATCGCACAGGGCCTTAAATAGCCAAGATACAGGTAGCTGTTGTCACCAGCACTATTTAGAGGGACTGATGAACAGTTTTGTGCAGGAGGTTAAGAAGTGGTATGAAAAATGAAAAGTTGAATCACTGGAAGCAAGCTTCTGGTATCACATCCAGAGAACACTGCACATAAATGGTCTATTGCAGAGTGGTCCAAATCGTGCTGAGACCTCAGCAGTGAGATAATAATCTAGTTGTATGGCATCTCATGAATGCAAATGTTATTTGTTTCCCAGATCAGTTAGTGCTAATGAAAGAGAGCAAATAGATGGGTGAAGAAGACAGGCTCATTTATATTTTGTGGTAGAACTGGTAGGCTGGGGCAAAGGACCTAGCTCATTGGCTCAAGTTCAGACATTTGAGGTTGGTAAGAACAAGTGTGGAGAGCATTTGAAATAGATTGGGCAAGGAGTTGAATGGAGGGGGAAGAAGGGGGTCATGGAAAAACATACATTGAGATCCAGTGAGTTGGAAGGAAATCAAGAAAACAGAAATCTTAGACCTGGAAAGTCACAGGGTGAGAGAAATTGTCCCACAAAAGTGTGGTTTAGATTTCCATTCACAGTACCGTAGTACTTCTTGCCATAGATATTTTCTTTTGAAAAAGCTGCAAGCATACTTCGACCTTATCCTCTACATAATGAGTGTTGTTACTGGGCCTCACTTTTAGATTTTGTTCTTTTCAAGATTCCTGCAGAGGGACTTTGAATCATTTCTATGTCTACTTTAGCTGGGATGTGTGCCAAAATGGAATTTAAAATAAACCATCTCTTAGTATCTCCTCATCCCTTTCCAGGGACTTGCACATCGCCCTAAAATGTTTTCAGTGTGTGTTTTGAGTCTCATAGAGACAAAGTGGCTTCTTGACAAAATAAGGTATCTCGTCACTGGCCCTTGTAATTTAACTTTTCTACATAAAACTACACTAATTTCTGTGTGGCCAGTTAAGAATATAAGCTTTTCATTTCATGAGAGAATCTTAGATTTAAAAGGACTTGGGAGGATGAACTAGTCTTTAATTAGCAGACCAGGGATAAGGAGGGTGAATCCGTGTTTTCCTTTAAATGGCATGGTTAACTCATAGCAAAATGGGATTGGAACCCAGGTTTTAGGACTGTGGCCTCGGTGCTCTTTCCTCACAGGGAGAGCAGAATGGAGTGTTGGTGAGTGTTAAAATTGCAACTGTCATCTCTATTAGCTGTGTGACCTTAATGAAGATATTTACCCTGTAAACTTTTACTTCATCTGTAACATAGGGTTGATAATAATGTTTAACTTACGAATTTGGCTTGAATGGGATAATAAATATTGGATTGGCCAAAAAGTTTGTTCGGGTTTTTTTGTAACATTGTATGGAAAAACCCAAACGAACTTTTTGGCCAGCCCAATGTAGGATTTCGCACAGTGCCTGCAAAGTCTTCGAAAATAATCAATACATGATAGCCCATCTGTATTATATTTTTATTGCTGTGTAACAAATGACCACAGATAAACAAGCTTAGAATAATCCACATTAATTATCTTGTAAATTCCCTGGGCCAGGAGTCCAGCATAGTTTAGCTGGGTTGTCTGCTCAGGGTTTCATAATGCTGAGATGGAAGCATCAGCTGGCCGTGTCTTCATCTGGAGGCTGAATTAGGGAAATAACTGTTTCTAAACTTCCTAAGATTGTTGGCAGCATCCGTTTTGTTGGAACTGTGAGGCTGAGGTCTGGGCCCCTGGCCTTGGTAGCTTTCTGTCAGTCAAGACTGTTCTCAGTGCCCAGAGGCTGCCTCTGGTCCTTGCCACATGATGTTGTCTGTAAGCACCTTACAACACAGCAGCTTGCTTCTTCATATTCAAGAGGACAATCTCTGTCACTTGACATCTCTCCTTTTAAGAAGGGAGCCTGTCCCTTTTAAGTTCTTACCTCTGTAGGTCAAGATTCCAAGAGGATCTCCCTTTGGAATAACTCAAAGCCAACCGATGTGGAGCCTTAATCCAGTCCCTTTAGTCATATAAGGTAGTGTAATCTGAGGAGTGAAATCCATCATACTCATACCATCATTACTAGGGAGAGGGTTACAAAAGTGGTAATACCAAAGGGCAGGAATCTTGGGGGCTGTCACAGATTTCTGTCTTCTTCAGAAAACTATTATTGTTAATTTTTATTAATCTCATTATTATATACTTCTGAGGTTATGATGTCTGAGAGCTCTGTAATTAAAGGTGATTCTATGATAATAGCGGTAAATAAAGGTAACAAAACTATTTTGGAACCTTTGCTTGTGAAATAATTTGCATTGTATCCCTCTTTTTTCATGTTGATTTGGTTTTGGATTGCATAACCATATTTAAAACGTACTAAATTTTACCCCCCCTAAACTATTACATTTCTTCTTAACATGTCCCAAGTGAAGACACAAGTAGACGGTGATCATGGAAACCCAGAATATAATACTCAGTGGTCAATATAATTCCTAATTCTTTAAAGTAGAAAGTTTCACTGATTTTGTTCTTGTTCTAGTTAATAGAGGAAGAGAAGAAAATATTTTAAAAGAATAATTAGTAATGGCACTTGTAAATATTACACATAAATCTGAGGAAGAGAAATTCTGCTTACAATGCTAATGTTGCCTTGTCACCTATTTACAAAGTGTCATTATCTAAATATTTTCAGAATTTCAAATAGGAATGTCTTACTATTTACCATAGAAAAGAAGATGAGAACAATGATCCTTCTGACCAGTTATTAAAATGTATTTTGTGTCCTATAAGCTCTGTCGTTAATTTCCTGGTACACCTTGAATATGCCACAAGCAATTTGTAATAACATCAATTAACATTTGGGAAGTTGAGCATAGCCATCTAGGATATTAAATATTTGCTCCAGGAATGCTAATAAAATACGATGACATTTTGTCCCCAAAGTATTTTTTAATGGTAACAGCAAAGTTAAGGGATATTAAATGAATGAAGGAATATCTATTTAGATTCATTTTGCTCAATTCTTCTGATTTTTGTATTCCCATTTAAAGCTGACCACTCTCACTTACATTTAGAGGTCCAAGTTTGGAAATAGGGCTCTCAGGGCTACATCACTAATGGTCCCTTAGGAAATATGTCCTTGCATAATCAAGTCATTAAGGGGACTTTCATAAAGATTGAAAGAATGAATTTGCCCTTCCGTCTACTTCCTCATAGGTCCACTGCCATTTCTGTATTAGGGAATTTTTGGATAGCCAGGAAATAAATTATTATTTAATTTAGTCCTAGTTATAAAATACTATGTAGTCTCTTCTCTTAGGGTTACAAGTTGGCAAAAAAAAAAAGATACTGTTCGATTTTAAAAAATTGAGTTAGTACTACTAATCTTTCTTGATTTGTAATGTATTGTGGAGGCAGGTTTCATATTTTTCTGTATATTATACACCATGGATTCCACGGAAAAATAAAGTTGGTTTAGTTTCTTTGAAGCAATGCCCTGGAGCATAGATAGTAAAAAGAGGAGGCTGTTGTACCATTTTAACTAGTTGTCTAGTTGATATATTTTTATTCAATCTATGTAATAAAAACCAACCCTTAGGAAAGTGAGCACATCAAACTGTTTCACTGATTTGCTTTTATATTGGCCTAACCTAATTCACATCATCTCAATATGTATGGCATTGTAACCTGTGATGATTTCTACACACACTCTACATTCATATTTATAGGAGGTGGAATATTGCTTGGCATATAATAGGTACTAGATACATACTGACTTAATGAATGGACTATACTTATTAAAGCCAACAGTTGCTAATGAAATGATTGAATTTATTTTTCCCTCCAATGTAGTTGAATGGTAAAAGTACTCTTGCTAAGGTTTTTGATTATAACTTAATACAGTAAGTCATGTTGAAAATAAAATGGACTTATTTCCAAATGAATCTTTAGGAAAACATTTAAGTGTTTACGTTACATTTATTACATTTTTGTATATCACCTTTGGGACCTTATTATTGCTTTATTAATTTATAACATTATGGTATTCCGTAAACGTTTCCATACATTCACGGTATTTATATATCAATAAAGATAAAAACTACCTTCTACTCTTCCCTTACCTTTCTTACATTTCCATTGATTATGTTCCATACATATGAACCAGATAAAGGAAAAAAAGTTGGAAGGCGTTCATTGAAAGTGAAACAGTATTGCTTGTAATAATAGCCAAACCATAGAACATCACTTTGATTTTACCTTTTGGCTCTTATAAAATATGTTCTCTTTTTCTGGGTTAAACTGTAGATTTAACATGGCTGATGATTAAAAGCCCATCCACGAGGGAACTTAACTCACATACTTGAGTAAGGTGATAAAAATGCTGAATCCCTTTAAGTACAGATTGGCTTGATAATCGTATTTGATGATTCAGCGGTCTTCCAAAGCATTTTTGATTCTTTCTAAAGTCATCAATACTGTTAATATCTAAAGGCCTCAGGAAAAAGATTATCTTAAATTATTTATTACTTCTTTGCTTGCCAGGGTGTGGTGTTTTCTTACTTAGTCGCTTTTAAGGTAGTTAATTTAATTTTTAATTTGTTTTGTTATAGAGGCTATTATATTCACAAAAGCATAGTAGATAATATATGCAAAGCACAAAGAAAAAACCCATATTTAGTAGTTACACGATTGCTTTGAGTATATAAAGGCCGTTAAAAGTAATTTAAGATCCAAAGAGCATTCCTAGAGTCTAGAATTACTAACTTGGTTTTCTTTTAATTGAAGTTGATCAAGGTGACTAGATTCTAAATCTCCCATGTACTTTGTGCTATGTAATTATTCTAAACATATTGAAGAATTTGTCAGTGTTCTTAAACGAGTTTAAACTACTTCCATTTCTGCTGCCTTATTTTTCCGCCCATTAGAATGAACAGTAACTTTATTTCCGAAAGAAGTCGCCTTATTTCCTTTAAATTTTTTTTTTGTTTTTGATAGGGGTTGATGTTATGGTGTCTATGAGAAATGAGATCAGAAATTCAAAAGTGATACTACGTTTTAGTAACAAAGCAAAACAACCAATATGCTGCCATATGATTTATGCCCTAATTCTAGAATTTCTTTTATCTAGCCTTTGATAAATTCACTGCTAAAAGCTCTGCTCACGAATTTTTATTTAATTGAATTATTTCCTTTTTTTCTAAATTGAATTATTTCCTTGAAGCAGAATACAGCTTTCTACTACTAATCTCCCCTTCAGTGGAATCAGTATGACCATAATGTGCCAAGGTTTCTTATTAATTTAACATTTTCAGTTATATCTGCATAGCTGATAGATGTTACTTTCTGATATTCTGATTCAAGAAGTTTCACTGAGTATTGCAAAAATATTGTTTCATTTTTTTGTCTTATTAAGTATTTAGATAGATACTTCGTAATAAGTAAGAAGTAGGCCTAGATAGTTGTTAGATGAAATATTTTATTTTAGGATGAAATACTGCTTAAGAAAACAATGGGAGAGTTTTCCTACCTTTTTAATCATATCCTCCTGCTAGATGCACTTTATTTGCTCATGTTTGTGAACTCACAACCCGTACTATAATTGGCTTTGAACATCCTGGATCACAAATCCTAAATTTAATAATTCCGTTCACACAGTCTGTTTCTCACATAATTTCTGGAAACTCTAATCTTTGGCTTAACAGATATTTTGAATTAGCATCTCATGTCTTAACCTTATTTCCTGACCTTTATACGAACCCATGTTCCCTGCATTGGCAGGCGGACTCTCAATCACTGCGCCACCAGGGAAGCCCTATTTTTGATTATTTTTATTATTCGTATATTGATTTGCTGATGTTCCCCATTGAAATGTGGGGTTTGTGAGGACAGAGACCTTGTCCATTTCATCCACCATTACTTCTCAGATCCTCAGGGTGTTGCTGGGCCTAAGAGGGATTCTCAAAAAACATACAGATATATCACATGATGGTTGTTATTAATATATATCATGTCCTGTGGTTGTTAATATCACAGCAGGTATTGCATACTCCGACACAGTTCCTTTTCTTATATTTCATTTAGTTCTTAGAACCTTATGAGGCACAAGTACTATTATCCAAATGAGGAAATGGAGACTTAGTTTAAATAATTCACCCAAAGCTATATTGCAATGGTTAGCTGATTATTTAGTGATTGTTTATTCTCTCTAAATTTAAGACTTTTTGACTTCGGACCCCTTTCTTTTAACTTCTTTTCTGCATGTATCCCCTCCCCCCCCATATCTTTATGGGATCTGGACATGTGTTTGCTTTTGGACCTAAGCCTAGTTTTTTGTTTTTTTTTTTTTCTTCGGTACGTTGGCCTCCCACTGTTGTGGCCTCTCCCATTGCGGAGCACAGGCTCCGGACGCGCAGGCTCAGCGGCCATGTCTCACGGGCCCAGCCGTTCCGCGGCATGTGGGATCCTCCCGGACCGGGGCACGAACCCGTGTCCCCTGCATTGGCAGGTGGACTCTCAACCACTGTGCCATCAGGGAAGCCCTAAGCCTAGTTTTTTAAGTCAGTATGTGAACACAAATTAGGACTTCACTAACCAGATGATAATGAAGCAAGGAGAGAACAGTGAAATTTGTCTCTAATGTTGATGATAATAAGTAACACTTGGACAGCATGTTATGTTTTATAAAGAGCTTTGCATATGCATTCTTATTGAGTAATCTTCATATTACAAGTTGGGAACTAGGATCGGAGTTGAAAATGTTAAGGCTGCATTTGATGGGTGAGTGGCAGGCCTGGGACCCAGATCTGGTTATTTTGTTTTCATTCTCCTCTGTTGCACTGTGGTACCTGCAGGTAGTTCCCTTTTTCCCATACTTCTTTGTTTCGTTTGTCCCTTGGTTTCGGGAACTTTGCTCTATTATTTTCAAGCTTTTTTGTTTTTGTCACCAAGCTTTCCCACAATTTCTACAGATCACTGGACTTTTGTAATGTTTTAGGAAATATAAGGGAGGTACTTGGCCGTAGTTAATTTTTTTATATATATGTTAAAGACTGATGGGCCTCAGTTTCTTATCCACAAATGGAGGTAGCAGTTCATTTACTCTACCATACAATGTAGCTATAGGATTAAATCAGGGTTTCTCAGCCTCATATACTGACATCTGGGGCCGGGCAGTTCTTTGTGGGAGGATGCCCCATGTTTTGTTAGGTTTGTCAGTAACTTCTACCCAGTAGTACCTTCCTAGTTGTGACAACCAAAGATGTCTTTGGGCAATGACAAAATTTTTACCTCTCAGGGGAAGCAAAATTGCCCCTGGTTGAGAACCTGTGGATTAAATTAAGATAATGAATGGGAAAATGTTTTGTAAATTTTGAAATGCTCTTTAACTTCAAGGTGTTATCAGGATGAGCTTTAAGAACAATAGAAGTTCACTGAGGTGGTTGAGAAAAGGAGGCATAAGAGAAAACAGTGCAGATGTATTAAGGACAAAAGTTGGCCCCCCTACTGTTACTGCCTTGTGAAAGCTCACTCACTCCTATGCCTGCTATAAATTCCTTGCTTTTGCATTATTCTAAGCAAGTATTTAATATAATGTTGCCTCTTAACAGGAGTTCCCATTACAGATTTGAGTTTTCATTACTTTATGAAATATCCTGCAGCACATTCACCACCATATGATGAATAATTAAAACTAAATTACAGTTGTCAAAATAAATGAGCACACTGCATTTGGAGATGGGAAAAAAATTCCCTAATTTTTTCCCACATGGTTTATTGCATATTACTCCTATTTGTGGTATTCGCTGGTATGTAGTAAATCAAAGTTATTATTCAGAGTGAGAGCATTTATGCTATATTAGCTTTGTTGAATTGAAATTATAGAAGGTGCCAATTAAATTTAAAGGTCTACATGTTGGTTTGTCTACTACTCAGAGTAAGAATCTACCAGTCCTCTGAGATGGCATGAACATGTTATGGCTCACACTGTTATTATCAAGTCTGCTGATATTTATATATGAGATGTTTTTAAAATGACCCATTCATACATTATATTATAGGCTTTAGTGGTGGGGCTTTGAGAAGAATGTGAGCATCTTCTCCATCAAGAATTTTCTGCTCTTTTATTTTAATGTAACTCGCTGCATTTAGCATCTGGGATAGAGGCTTGGGCACCAGCACCGCCTATTCCAGGCTGCAGAAGATCAGTTCAAAAATTATATGGAATAGAGCAGACAGTGTAGAACAAGCTCTCTTCATTGCTCTTGCCTGGCAGTGGAGTATTGTTCAGATGTGGAAGTTAGTTTAATTTTCAGACAGAGCTGTGTACCTTGAGAAGCTAGACATCTTCCACTTGTACTGTTTTTTGTTTTTGTCAGAACTGATCAACTAAATCTGCCTGAGTGTCTGTGTGTGGGATGCATGTTGAAAGTGATTTTATTTTTGCCCAGTAAGTCCCAAACATGCTGTCATCTTCATTTTATTTTTCCTCTCCCATAGAGTGCCTTTTGCAAGTTGCCTCACAAATCACATTGTCTCTACTTATTACCCAGGTCTTTCTCCAGCTGGTAAAATGCGTTTTTTTCCCCTCAGCAATATTCAGAGTTTTCCATTTAGTTATTCCCTGTATGTTTCCCTTCACTTTTAATGTGAAAATTGCAAATATATTTCTAACCCTTCTGTACAACGCTTTCCATTTATTGAAAACTCAGGCTATATAAATATAGAAGGGCTACCTAAAAAAAAAGGTATCATCTGTTTTCAGCTGTGTATCCCCAACTGGACCAGTTTTTCCAGATAATTTTTTCTTTCTTTGCAATTTCATCTGCATGATATAATTCAGGAAAATAAAAGCTATTTTTTTTTTTGCAGAATCATTTTGTGCAGCACACTTTCTGACTAACAAAACACTGCCAGAGCCCACTTACAGTTTTTTTGCAATTTTATGGAGGGGTTTTATGTAAGGGAATGAAAATCCTCATGCTGGACTAAGGCAAGCAACCCCTTTAGGCACCTGAGTGAAGAGCAGGTTTTATTAGCTTGGACTTGTCTTATAACCTCTTTGTGCCGTGTTCTTCTATTTAAAAGGAAAATTCTACCATCTGTCCTTGTCCTGCACAGAGGATTTTTGAGGTTTCCAAAAGTGAGGTATACAAAGATGTGAAATACTTTTGCAGTTCCATGTCTATTTTATTTTTCAAATGCATTTTTTTAGAACTTTTTCTGATAACTATACCATCAGACCCATTAGAACTTTAGATAACATTTCTTCATACAATGTTAGGTAGAGTTAGAGTTGGCTGCAAGAGAAAGAAAATCCATAATAGCAGAGACTTAAATGAGATAAAAGTTGATTTTTCCTTATCAAGTAAAAGTCAAAGTAGGCAGTCCAAAGTAGTCACAGTGTTGCAGGATGTTAGGGATCCAGGCTTTGTCAGACATCATCTTTGTTGATGGAGCTTTGGTGTCATAGGCACATTCCAAGCAGCATAATAGAGAAAGGGAGCAATTATTTTCTCTTAAGGGAAGTTCCCAGTAGTTGCCATACAAGTGCTCTGGTTAGTGACATGGATTAGCACTTAGTTATATGGTCATGTGTAGCTTCAAAGAAGACTGGAAGATATAGTTCTTCTTGTCGCCCTGTGCCGAGCTAAAATTTCTGCCTTGTGGAGGAAGACTAGCAGTATTTTCCCCATAAATAGTAATTTTAATATATCCTCCACTTGAGAATATTGCTCAGTAGATTGTGAACTACATGCGGACAGGGACTAGTATAATAAAATAATTTTGTGTTATCAGTCTTAATTTACTGCGACAACAAAGCAGTGAATAAACAGTCATTGAAGATGCACACAAAGAGCATTTTTAATGTGAAATATGATAAAAAAGGAGACTGATTTTTTAAAGTTTAAAACAGTTGTACTCTATTCTTTAAATAACTATTGAACTTTTTATGTGCTAAGTACTGTAGTCAGATTACTAGAGTTTTTCTCAAACTGGTAACTGTGATGCAACCATTTATCAAGGCATGTTGTGTATTCCTCTTTGGAAATGATGTTCAGACTTAAATTTTAAAACATATCAATATAAGAAAATAATTCTCTTCACTACTTATTTTGTTCTCTTAAAACCTGCTTTTGTTATTTTTTGCTCTGACAGCTTTCTGATTGTTCCAGTAAGAAAAAAAAATCTACCATAGTAGGACGGCAAATAGTAGAGATTTGGTCCCCTTGAAGGATTTTTAAATAAGGGCTGTTAACTGTGATTGAGGTTCCCATACTCCTGAGACAAGGATCCTTAATGTCCTGGGATCAGGTTAATTAAATGTTTCATTTATTGAGCTCTGTTGTTGAAGGCATATAATGCCTTCTGTGCAAACTGATTCATTGGTAACGAACAGCATTGCTGTTTTGAGTTTCCTAGAAATGTCACAATATTGAGACTTCTCAGAGGATTGCTGGAGAGTTCTCAGCAGGGGAAGGTCATATGTAGTAGCAACAGCTGCCATCACGCTTGAGCAATATGCTTGGCTTGGGGTTTTTAGATACCAAAAGAGTATGGGCTCTCACGGACTAAAACCAAAGATGAAATTGCCAAAGTTATTTTTATGGTTCCTCAAATATAATCAAGCAGTGGAGTGACACTTATTATTATAGAATTTTAAAGGGAAGTCAGTTAAGAATTAAATGCATTTATTCTCAGGATCTGTCTGTCTCAAAGAAACAAAGATGGTGCTTGGGGAATTTGCCTTTCAGGGATGTAATGAGCTTCTGATGACTGAACTTTGCCTGTGTCTAAAAGATACCATTCACCTCCTTTTCTGTCTCCTGTGCCAGATATGGCTGTGTGGTGTAGAAATTAAGCATAACAACCACTGAAAGAACCATTTCCTGAGGTGACACAGCCATTTAGGAATAAGTAGGTTTCCTTTGAATTGACCTGCATATGTATGTAAAAGAAGCAAAAGTAACTCCTCTTCTTATAGGAAGAGGACTGTTTCAAAGGGCCATTTTCTTTCCTAACAAAGAAATTCATACTGAAGACAAATCAGCAACTTCACAGCTGCTGGTTTGTGAAATCCTGAAATGTATACAAATCAAAGCAGGAGAGATTCATTTGGAATGAAAGGAATATTTGAATTGCATCCCAAATTCTAATAAGATATTATTTCATGGTTCTACACCATTATAAACATGCGTGTATGTTATACATGACAATCCTATCTCATCTATGACTCATGAACTTCATGAGAAAGTGACAATTTGAAAGCGTAGAATTTTGGGATTGGCTGGAAGTCTTTTATAATCTCTCTCCTTTCCCTTACTTTCTCATTCTTGATTGACCTTGCTGATCGCTCTCTAATACGTTCCTCAACAGCTATGTGAAAAAACCCATTGCTTCCTAAGGTAACTATTAGGTTTTTGGAGAGTATTAGATTTTCTTACGTACATTGAAAAATACCACTTTATTGATTTTGATTCTGCCACCTGGAGTCGCGTAGGACCAAGGCTTTCCATCTTACACATTAATAGTCCTTGTATATTTATATATTGTTGTCTTGTCTTCTGGAACCTTTTGAGTCTCAGGCAAGGATTCTAGCAGTGGAGGGGATGAGAAGTGATCATATTCAGGATATGTAGCAGCATTAGTTAGAAGGTACGGTCCACAGGAATTGATCATGAGATAGATGTGGGCTGTGAGAGAAGGGGCCATAAACATTTTTAGCCTGAACACATTTTCCTATGTGTTCAATATACTAGATTTGGTGCAAAGTCAAACATGCATTC
Source organism: Neophocaena asiaeorientalis asiaeorientalis (assembly GCF_003031525.2). Lineage (NCBI taxonomy): Eukaryota > Metazoa > Chordata > Mammalia > Artiodactyla > Phocoenidae > Neophocaena > Neophocaena asiaeorientalis. The sequence goes on along the minus strand of NW_020173397.1, from coordinate 4,377,449 downwards.
AAATAGTTGCTCCATGATACACAAATAGGGCTGTTCTGTAAGTCTAAGAGAATGTTTGCCAGACTTCTTAGGGTCAAATAGGGGCATAAAAATCGTGTTTTGACTTGAGACAGCAGTCCTATATGTTCATTATGGATTAAGATTAGATATTTAGCACTCAGCTTTATTTTAAGTCTAAAAATGTAATTGTTGTTTTTACATCTTTATTGGAGTATAATTGCTTTACAATGGTGTGTTAGTTTCTGCTTTATAACAAAGTGAATCAGCTATACATATACATATATCCCCATACCTCTTCCCTCTTGCACCTCACTCCCTCACACCCTTCCTATCCCACCCCTCCAGGTGGTAACAAAGCACCGAGCTGATCTCCGTGTGCTATGCGTCTGCTTCCCACTAGCTATCGATTTTACATTTGGTAGTGTATATATAAGTCCATGCCACTCTCACTTCATCCCAGCTTACCCTTCCCCCTCCCCGTGTCCTCAAGTCCATTCTCTACCTCTGCGTCTTTATTCCTGTCCAACCCCTAGGTTCTTCAGAACCATTTTTATTTTATTTTATTTTAGATTCCATATATATGTGTTAACATACGGTATTTGTTTTTCTCTTTCTGACTTACTTCGCTCTGTATGACAGACTCTAGGTCCATCCATCTCACTACAAATAACTCAATTTCGTTTCTTAAAAATATACTTTTGAATGTCCAGTATTTACATGAGCGTGATTCCACAGGACTTAAGAGACAGTCTTTGATAAATTACCAGGGGATATATTTTCAGTCCAGAAATATTACTCCCCATTTACTACCACTAAATTTTCAGCTACTTTGAGAGCAGGAATTTGGTTCTTTTTTATGGTACCTGTTGGATACCAGGAACACAGTACATGCAGTCTGAACTATTGTTAAATTACAGCAGGAGTCTGCAAGTGGATTTGCTATATAAATTAGATTCTAGTTAATATGTGATATATCTAAATCTATCTAGCTATATCTGTCTGGGAGGAAAATAAGAGCTAGTCTTGACAAATCTCAGTCTCTTTATAATATTTTGCAGTTCTCTTACTCCTTTATCCATGGGCAGACAAATACCATTATGCCTGAAATTCAAATGTGTAGGACAGAGTAGGCAGGAATCTTAGGTATATTTCAACCTTTAACTTTTATCTCTGGGGTAAAAAGCAGTTGGTTCTCTCCTGTTTATACACACAGAGAGGAAATTAGGTGACTAATTACTTTGCGATAAACAGGTTTCTCTACCTATCCACAAGGTAGTTGAGAAATCTTAGTGCCACTATGACAAATTAACTAAATAGGCATCTGTCTAAATGTCTGATGCATTAGTTGCCCTTCCTATAACAGAGCTCGGCTGCCTTCAGAAATAAACCCAGACTGAATTCCAAACGTAGATATGTGCCCCAAACTAGCATTGTTTTCAAAGGTATGCCCTTCAGACAAGAGCAGAAGTAAGCTGCACATTAAAAGAATTAGCACTCAGAGGCCTTTGTTTAGTCGATGGTTAGTTTGGTGGTGACTGCACAAACTCACTACATTAAATTTAATCAGAAATGTTTTTGGCATGTGGGTGGCAAGCCTACTGATTAATTCATTTATATTCTAGAAATGATATGTTCTGTGGGATGCATTTCCATAGTTTGGCGATTCTACAGTGTGCGTTTCAGCATCTCTAAATCACTACTTTGTTCACAATAGCAGAGTCAAAGTCTTGCTGGATGCTGTGGCCTGATTAGCTCACCAGGCTAAGAATGACAAACAGGAAGTCGTGCCATTTTAGTTCATCTCTGGAAAAAACACCAAAGGAACAGTTTAGATGGCTATAAATACTTGAGGATTTTGATGTTACCCACTTGAAATGCCTTAAGTAACCAATTAGGAGTGGAAAGGAGATCATGATAAAATGAGAATCTTGAAGAACTGTACATTGGTCAATGGGGTGCTGAAATTGGTTAAGTATACCCTATGTCTGTGATGTAATGGATTACATTAAGCCTGCGACTTGTGGGGTAGAAAAGAGACTGGATAGATTATAGCATTAACTCTCTATTTCAAAATAATGAAAGGGAGACTCTAAGAAGTTAAATGACTTTTTTTGGAAGTAAAGATAGTTTTGTAGTAGAGCTTTGAACTCAGTTTACTTACTGATCCTCTTTTCATAGCAGGTTTAAAGTGTGTGTGTGTGTGTGTGTGTGCGTGTGCGTGTGTGCATGTGTAGTCGTGGTGGTGGCGGGAGGCTAGTTTCTATACATTCGGGGATAGAGAAGTAAAGGAATATGTGGGATCACCCTGTGTAAAAATGTCATTTGACTTCAAGTGTGGGGATGGGACAGGAGTACTTGTTATGACATATAGGACCCCACTTAGTCCATTTTCAAAGATGTTTTACAGATGGCTCTAGGAGGACTGCTGGCAAGGTGTATTCATGGGCACTGTGTCCATGCTCATTGACACAGTGACAAGAATATGGTTCATTGTGATCACTTTCTAGTATTAACCATGTGATTTGCTTGAGGAAGACTGAACTATGTACTGTGACAGAAAATGGATCTTAGAACTACCCAGGATGGTGACATTTCTTTTGTTGGTCCTGGGAGGGACAGACCATGGCTCAGTTCCTTGTGTTCTACTAATTTCTCATAGTACAGCTGCCTCCTGAAATGCAAACCAGCCATTGTTACATACGTGGGCTATCAGTAGCTGATAGGTTTATAGACTGAAGTATCTGCTGTGTCTTAAAGAATTATTTCTGAGGTTGAACAGCTCTGATTTTCTTTATAGAAAGCTGAATATTAATTCGGCCACTTCTTAGAACTTGGGGACCTATGTGCTTTTGGTGATACATGGTAGCAAAAAGAATGTAGATGGTAGGAAAAAATCATACCATTTTCCAAAATGTTTTATTTATGTCTGTATATAATCAACCTGTTTATATACTGAACTTGCAGTCACTAGAAATATGAACAAGTAAGTGCGTCTTTCTTCCTCTTCTGCTTGAATCTCATTTACCAGACAATTTTGTTGTTGTTGCTGAAACAGAGTGGAATGTGATGGAAAGATCCTGAATTTACCCCTGAGTTCTGATCTTGGATCCCCTGATAACTAAGTATATGTTCTTGAATGAGCCTCATATTTTGTGAATTTGCTCATAATTTTGAAGAAAGTAATTACATGGAATCTCTAGCCATAGTGCTGGGTTCAGTTTCTATCGCTGCAGTTACTTGCTGTGTTATCTTTACCCCCTTATATAAACTCTTTTGGCCTGTTTCTTGTTAAATAGGGATAATAATAGCACCTACATCAAAGGATTATTTTGAAGATGAAATGAGTTAATATTAGTAATGTGGTATGTAATTATTCACCATTATTATTTTAATAGAAAAATCATTGGTTAGATAATCTTGTTAAGGAAAAGAATAGTATAATCGCAGGTAGATAGTCACTTTAGACGTTCTCTTCCTAGACTATCCTGATTATATCAGTGCCTCTGAGCCAGGACATGAGAAGATCTACAGCAGAATCATCTGGTAGGGTCCCATCCCCAGCAAATGGTTTTTTGGAGCCTAAGTATTTTTTTATTGAAGTATAGTTGATTTACAATGTTGCGTTAGTTTCAGGTGTGTAGCAAAGTAATTCAGTTATATATATTTCAGATTATTTTCCCTTATAGATTATTACAAAGTACTGAGTATAGTTCCCTGTGCTATACAGTAGGTCCTTGTTGGTTGTCTGTTTTATATATAGTAGTGTGTATATCCAAACTCTTAATTTATCTCTCCGCCAGCTTTCCCCTTTGGTAACCATCAATTTGTTTTCTATGTCTGTGGGTCTACTTCTGTTTTGTATATAAGTTCATTTGTATCATTTTTTTTTTAGATTCCATATATAAGCGATATCATATGATACTTGTCTTTCTCTGTCAGGCTTATTTCACTTAATATAATAATCTCTAAGAGCCAACTATCCTTAACTTGAGCACCTTACCTTCTACCACCATCTGAACTTGTTCTTCAGTAAATAACTCTGTAATTCAGAATCATATCATGTAATTACTTTCCATATCAGAAAACTAAATAATAGTTAAAAACTAATGTATTATACAATGAATACTAAAGTCATTAAAAACCATAATTTGAAGAATATTTGAAAATATGGAACATGTTCACAAGATGTTAAGTAGAAAAAACAGGTTAACAGGTTGAAAAATGGTATTTAAGTATGATCCTAAATTTGTAATCATCAAAGAATTTTATTATCAAGAAAAATATTAAAATGTTATAATCCTATGATAAATTTTAATGAGTACTTTCTTGATTTGGCCTTAACATTTTCCAGAATGAAAACTACTTAACAGGTTTCTTTCTTTCTGATTATAAAAGTAATGAAGCTCATTGGAGATATGTCAAGCAAAACAGGAAAAATATAAAATCATCTGCAATCTCACCTCCTCAACATGACCATCACTAATATTGTTAATACCCTCCAGATATTATTTATGGATTTCCATATTCACTACTTCTTTCATTTTACATAAATGAAGTTTGAATTATGTACTTTTTTCCACTCAACAATGCGTCATGCACATTTCCATTGTCAAAATATACTGACTTTCATTATTCTAATGGTGCAGTCCACTGAACAGATGTATGAAAATCTCTTACAGACATATATATATGTGTGTGGGTGTGTATTTTGTTTATCTTTCACAATTAATGCACTAAAACCTACACCCTGGAAAACGTTCTTGTGCATACCAATTTGTATTACCAATAAAAGTATATGCAAATACGTCTAAGCTAGTTTTTAAAAATCTCATTATTGTTTTAATCTACTCTTATTTAAATATTAATGAGGTTGAGTATCTTCTCATAGGTGTACTTGAGCCCCTCATCTAGACAGTTGGATTCAAATTATTCACAATATAAGTGTGATCATTCATTTATTGGAGGGAGTATTTTAAGAATATCAGAAACACTTAGACAGCTTTTAGTTCTTTTAATCACATTCCCACCCTGGTGATTCTGGCCTCCTTCCTGTGAGGGTGAGGGGGTGATTGGACACCCAGTCATCACTTTTGTAATATCGTGTGGTCCAATCACAGGAAACCAATGGGGTTGCAGTTGAGGCAGGAGCTGAAGTGTGTGTCAGGGGACAGATGGAGCCCTACCAGAGCACCCTGTTAGGCCTTTTTAGAGAAGCTGTGTGTGCCTAACACCAGACAACTCTCTGCACCCTCAGGCAGGAATGAAAGTTATTTTTTAGAAAAAAATATCATTATAGGATGTAAAGCCTTCTCATAGATTAAGTAAACTGGGAGGAAAAATAAAAATAAACATAACCTCAAAATTTCCTTAGTGGTCCAATTTTTCTACCCTATCCAGTGCTGGAAATCATACACTGAACAGATTAGGGGATGCCATCCTAAAGTTGAAATTTTATTTAAGATCTTTTTGAAAAAAATTACAGTAATAGCAGTAAACCATGATACTGTTAGATTGTCTACAGAATTTTTCAGTGATCATTTAAAAAGTATTTATTTGTTGTATTCTTCATTTTCACTTTATAATTGATTTTGTGCAGCCTTATGAAGACATTTAATGTCTCCTTCAGTCCTGTTCTCGCTTTCTGTTTCTTTCTCTTCCTCTGTTCTCCGTGTCTGTGTGTGTATATTATATATATGTGTGTGTGTGTGTGTGTGTGTGTGTGTGTCTGTGTGTGTGTGTATACACATATGTGTGTGTATATATATATATATATATACACACACATATATAATTTTTAGATTTATATTTTTATATTTACCCAGGGAGGTGATAAAAGGCCCATTTCAGCTTTCTTTACATTATAAACAACAGTAAGACATATTGCTTGGATGTGTCCTTTGAGTTGGTTTTCTTGCATTGTTGATGTCTTACGTGGAGACATTTAACTTCACCTCTTGATCTCATTTGTGGTGACTACCATGAATGATGAGTGAGTGGAGTTTAGGACGATGGTATATAAATGGAAACAGGGTTTCCTTGGTTGGAAGTCAATTGCTTGAATCCTCAAGTTTGTTTGTCTTAGAAATTTAATTGACTGAGCCTGCCAGATAAAGGAAATCTTGGACACACCAGTGTGAAGGTCAGCTCCCCACTTTACTCTTTTTCTCTTAATACTAATATGTATTGAATCAAAACCAGAACTCCGTTCAGTATTATATAACAACCTAAATGGGAAAAGAATGAAAAAGAATAGATACATGTATATGTAGAACTGAATCACTTTGCTGTACACCTGAAACTATCACATTTTTTTTATATCACAACATTGTGAATCAGCTATACTCCAATATAAAATAAAAAGTTAAAAAAAAAAAACAGCACACCCAAATCCTGTGCTTACAGCCTAACAAAACTGATTTTAAATTGTAGCTCTGTCATTTATTATTCAGGTCAGTTTTCCCCGTGTAAAATAGGATAATAGTGTCTCTCTTAAGACTAGGTATCCAAGAAATAAAATCTTCTTTCTCCTTTACTGCATCTAATGGGGGTTTAGCATTATTTTCCTGTTCTACATAGACATAGCAGTAAGCATACCCTGGAGATTTGTGTGAAAGAAAACATTCCATTTTGGGTCTTAGGAAGGTAGATACGATTTTCCATTCCTTCTCCAATCTATAGAGGCCCATGCCATACTCAAATCTCCATCCACAAACCAAGGAATCATCCTGGAAATTACTTGTTCTTCAAATCTGTACTTGTTTCAAGATCCTTGTTTCTTTACTTCTCATAAAACCTAGAGAAATACCGTTATTTTTTCTAATTAAAAACTTTTTTTGGTGGAGGTGTTATAGCTACTTACCTCCCTCCTTCATCAATAAATGTTACCAACACTGAATCACTTCAGTTTTCTTCTGTTAAATCTGTCTCGAATGATACCCTCAGCACATTAGAAGGCCAAATGTCTTGGAGAAAGAGAGTTGAAAACATATACTGAGGAAAGGAGGGAGGAAAAGTGCCTTAGTCAATTTGACAATATTGATTTTTCCAATCCAGCAACATGGTATATCTTTCCATTTGTTTCTGTCATCTTCAATTTCTTTCATTAGTGTCTTATAGTTTTCAGAATGCAGGTCTTTTGTCTCCTTAGGTAGGTTTATCCCTAGGTATTTTATTCTTTTTGATGTGATGGTAAAATGGATTATTTCCTTAGTTTCTCTTTGCCTGATAGATTTATATTTTAGCAATTATTAAATAATGGGTCAATTAAATGATAAATATTCATAGAGTAGTACTGTTTTATTTTTTTGTGATCCCCATAACATAATGCATTACAAATAAAAGTTCTCAATAAATAGCTTTTTATCTATCTATTCATTTATATATTTATTTATTTTTGGTTGAGTTGGGTGTTCATTGCTACACTCGGCGAGCAGGGGCTATTCTTTGTTGTGGTGCGTGGGCTTCGCATTGAGGGCTCTAGGTGCACGGGCTTCAGCACTTGTGGCACACGGGCTCAGTAGTGTGGCTTGTGGTCTCCAGAGCTTAGGCTCAGTACTTGTGGCACACGGGCTTAGTTGCTCCATGTTATGTGGGATCTTCCCGGATCAGGGATCGAACCCATGTCCCTTGCATTGGCAGGCGTATTCTTAAGCGCTGCGCCACCAGGGAAGTCCCAATAAATAGCTTTTGTTTGAACTACATGTTGGTCAGTTTCTAAAGTTATTTGCTCTTTTATTAGAATCATTTCTAGTCCATAAATAGATCAATACAATTGCTTTTAAAGAATCCATGGGCCTCAGGATAGCCCAAGGTGTAAATCTTTACCTTTTTATATATGTATAAAAAGATTATTATATAAATAAATGACAACAAAAGTGAAAGAAAAAAATTGGTAGGTTTGGTAAAAACAGACCCAAAAAAGCAAGAGAGAAGGAAGGAGCTATATGTTTTAGAATCCATTATTTCACCAGGGGAATTTTAAGGGCTGTGAGGGTTCATAAAATCATTGTATCCCAAGTCATGTGAGAATATGATATAGTACATTACTTAATTATTTCTCTTTTCTTGTTGGAGAAAGGTGGTGTAAACATCTTGGCAGACTGTCAGCAAGGTTATTAATGAGCAAAATGCCTGTTGGGTTGGTCTTTCAAATATTAGAGTGAATTTTAAAGTTATTGTATGAGTGTAAGTTGTTGCTTAGTTTAAAGACATTCCTTGAAGCTGAACAAACGTTCCCACTAAACAGTTTATAGAAAAATACAGAAAGGAAGGTAATTTTCAGCAGGCTCTGTCTGCCGTAAAATATTTTTATGCTTTTTCCCCCTTTTTTCTGGTCTCCCCCTCTTGGCACTATTCACAGCTGGGTATTATCGTATACCTTTCAGAAACTTTGAATTTTCCTCTGTAGAGCACAAAGATGCATAATTATTCATCTTCCCCTCCAGTCCCTATTGTTGGCAGAATTCTCCCTGAAGCTAGTATTATATACTGCTTGCTTTGTTCCTCCTCCTGGTTTGTCCTTTTCTTGCCTGGGGTATGTTGATTCCCCTTCATTGTAGGTGGGATGCACCTACATGGCTCATTTGTGCTTACTTCCTTCTTGTTTGGAGACTCAGCAAGTTCAGCACAATGCTATTTATTGAATTTATCTGTCAATTTCTCCTTTCTTGCATGGCTGACTAATTCAGTGGAACCAGCACAATACTGGAGTGCACAGGATAATGACTTAAATTTTTTAAAAGAAAATTGTAAATCAAGAAGACTCTTCAGATTTGAAGACCACTTCAGAAGGTGAGGACTTTGAAAGTTTGTACAGGACTTTTCTAGGTGAATATGGCAGCACACTTTGGTTTTCTGATGGGCTATCTCTCAAATGTTCATTGAATGTTTAAGAAGGTACACAGAAATAGACAAACTGGCAGCAAGATTATAAATAAGAATAAGAGCCTATAACTCAAGTAGAAACTCCTCCAAAAATAAACAAAGATAATCTGTAAAGAACTAAGAATCAAACTAGCCTGCCTTACTTTCTCCATATCACTAAATAGTAAAAATCAGTAGCGGAAATTTCAATAATAGCTCAGTCTTGGAATTGGCTTAGGAAGTACATTTGTAGTCTACACATCCTAGAGAACACCAATATACCAGCTGGACATGGAGAAAGTAGGAAAGTAAACTGAATAATAATATACCAATCTAGTTATGCACTGAAAAAATTTACTAGAAAAGTATGTAACCCTTCCTGAACGGGGTACCACCTATAATCAGAGCTAGAATACCACTGTCCTCACTCCCCATCATGGTCAGCTCATGTATTTCTGCATCAATGCAGAAAGTACAAATCTCAGAAAGCAACATGTTTGAGATAAATGGCAGTGTTTGAGAAAGGCAGGCATACATAGCTATGGAAAGAGAAATACTGTACATACTGTATACATGTCCCCTTCAAATAAGACATTTAAAATACACTTATAGTAGTTAAAAAGAAAGGATGTTAAATAGGATGATTTTGAATTCCAAAATAACTGAGTGCTGTTGAACACTGGAAAAGTTGTCAAACTTCTTTGTGCCTTAGTTTTCCCATTTGTAAAATAGGGATAAAACACTTCATAATATTATTGTGAGGATTAATAAGTAAGAACTAAGTCTGGTATTGGGTGTATCTTGGTAAACACTGGATAAATGGTCACCTCTGCTATTGGTTTATCCTTAGGTTAGGGTCAGAAGGAAATGAATCCCTGCAAGCTTTGCAGATTGAGCTGATAGATCATGCCCATCAAGTTAAAATTCAAGTTTAGACCTGACAATTGAAATTGCCAACCTTGTGTTTACCTTCTATGTTGGCAAAAAGCCTGGCCCAAGTAGATTTCTCCCTGTTCAAATGTAAACAAATACAAAGAAACAAAGCAACTAATGGAAACGAATAAAAACATCCAAAAGAAATTATTGATTTGGGTAAGGGTCAGCAACTTTTCATAAATTGCTTTATGGGGAGCCAGATAATTTTATAATATCAAGGTAGAACTAAACATATAACTTTCCAAAGGGAAAAAAATATACAATGAAGGAATTAGGTTGTTTTCATTGTAATACAATAGTAAGTCAGATATATGCCTCTTGGTATAATGCAGGCTATAACAGCCAGTATCCATGATGTATTCAGAGTTTTGTTAATATCCGATCATCAGGAGAAACAGGGAATAAACAAACCAGATATCATCATACAGATGCAACAAGACAAATAAACGAGAGGCATTCTGTGGGATAGCAGAGGCCTGATCTCTTCAACAAGTTAATGTCTGGAGAAGGAACTGCACTGTGTTAAAAGGGGCCAGAAGAACATAATGGGTTGCGATGCTTGGTCCTGAATTCGGTGCTTATTTTGTCAAATCAGATTAAAAGGACATTTTTGCAAACAGTGCCTGCCTTTATAAACCAGGGTATGCCTTGTAAAAAATAAAATAAGCAGCACTTTCATTAAAATATCCCTAGATGCAGTCGTAATACATATATTTTTTTATGACCTGCAAGTGTTCTCTTCCTTTTATCATGTTTTCTTGATTACCAGGTATAATACTGGACTAATCAATAGGCATTTATAAGCATAGTTATGAACCTAGTGCTCTTGACTAAAGGGATATTTCAAGGATTGTTTATTATTCTCTGAAAGGTAATTATAAAAGCAAGAGAAAGAAAGTGAAAGAAAGAAGGCACATCTCCCTCTTCTCCCTCCTTTCTTGACGTTACCCTTTAGACTCAGGCTGCAAAACCTTAATTTACTATTGAGGATACAGTTGGAGAGTAACACTCATTGCTCTGGGTCCCTCAGCTAGTGGCATTTGGAATTGAAATGCAGGCAGTCTGATTCCAGAAACCATGATTTTAGCCAGTATCCTATAGGGACTTCAGCTATTGACCTCCTAGGAATATAAGGTCACAACCCTAGAGCACATGGTGAAATACCAAAAATAAAAAAGGAGACACTAAACTTTACTGTTTTTCATGGAAAAACCTAGCTTCTGTTGCTTATTTTCTTTGTCAGTTTATAAGAACTTCTGTATGAAGTCTGGTACTTAAGAGCCCCAGATCCTGCAAAGTTGGTCTAAAAGCCTCAACCCCACTTAATTTAAGTTCTTCACAGAAGTTGGAAACATTATGAGAATGACACACATGGTGTTTGTTCCAGTCACCTGGGGAAGGCACATCACACTGGCATCAACCTCCAGCAGAGTCTTGGAGTGACAGAAGCAACCTTTCAGAGGTGGCACCTACTTGCTCTGTTAGTGAAAAGCTGAGATTTGGATGGCATTTTCCACAACCTTGACAGTTCATGACATGCTGATGGGATGAAACAGAGAGACTGAACACTAAAAGTTAGCTGTGACCTAACAAGCAAAGTTAGAGAAGTCATTCCTGGTCACATAAGAGATGGCATAACCTTGTTTAAAAGCTGGTTCTTTGAGAAGATAAACAAAATTGATAAGCCAGTAGCCAAACTCATCAAGAAAAATGGGAGAAGACTCAAATCAATAGAATTAGAAATGAAAAAGGAGAAGTAACAACTGACACTGCAGAAATACAAAGGATCATGAGGCATTACTACAAGCAACGCTATGCCAATAAAATGGACAACCTGGAAGAAATGGACAAATTCTTAGAATTAAAAGGATCATACACCATGATCAAGTGGGGTTTATCACAGGAATACAAGGATTCTTCAATATATGCAAATCAATCAATGTGATACACCATATTAACAAATTGAAGGAGAAAAACCATATCATCTCAATAGCTGCAGAAAAACTTTCTACAAAATTCAACAACGATTTATGATAAAAACCCTATAGAAAGTAGGCATAGAAGGGACTTACTTCAACATAATAAAGGCCATATATGACAAACCCACAGCCAGCATTGTTCTCAGTGGTGATTGAACATCACTAATCATTAGAGAAATGCAAATCAAAACTACAATGAGGTATCACCTCACACCAGTTGGAATGGCCATCATCAAAAAATCTACAAACAATAAATGCTGCAGAGGGTTTGGAGAAAAGAGAACCCTCTTGCACTGTTGCTGGGAATGTAAATTGATACAGCCACTATGAAGAACACTTGCACTGTTGGTGGGAATTTAAATTGATACAGCCACTATGGAGAACAATATGGACGTCCCTTCGAAAACTAAAAATAGAGCTACCATATGACCCAGCAATCCCACTCCTGGGCATATACCCTGGGAAAACCATAATTCAAAAAGAGTCATGTACCACAATGTTCATTGCAGCTCTATTTACAATAGCCAGGACATGGAAGCAGCCCACGTGTAAATCAACAGATGAATGGATAAAGAAGATGTGGCACATATATACAATGGAATATTACTCAGCCATAAAAAGAAACAAAATTGAGTTATTTGTAGTGATGTGGATGGACCTAGGGTGTGTCATACAGAGTGAAGTAAGTCATAAAGAGAAAAACAAGTACCGTATGCTAACACACATATATATAGAATGTAAAAAAAAAAAAAAAAACGGCTCTGAAGAACCTAAAGGCAGGACAGCAATAAAGATGCAGATATAGAGAATGGACTTGAGGACACAGGGAGGGGGAAGGGTAAGCTGGGATGAATTGAGAGAGTGGCATGGACTTATATATACTACTAAATGTAAATTAGATAGCTAGTGGGAAGCAGCCGCAAAGCACAGGGAGATCAGCTCGGTGTTTTGTGACCACCTAGAGGGCTGGGATAGGGAGGGTGGGAGGGAGACGCAAAAGGGAGGAGATATGGGGATATATGTTTATGTATAGCTGATTCACTTTGTTATAAAGCAGAAACTAACACACCATTGTATAGCAATTATACTCTAATTAAGATGTTAAAAAAAACATTTCTAACAGTTACTGGGTTTTGTGATAAGTGGGTGTACCTCTATCATATTTTGGTACCTTCTAGTCCATTAGCATGGATAGTAGCGTTGAGTTCTGGATCTGAAGTCAGTCAGTACTGTGATCTTAACCAAATTATTTAACTTCTTTGAGCCTCAGTATATTCATCAATTAAGTAGGAGCGAGGACAGTACATACCATATACTCTAGTCGGGAGGATAAATAAAATGCCCAGCACTGTGATTGTCCACTATATACTTACCTCCGCTACTGTGCTTGTTACTCTCCGTGGCGCATTTCAAGACTAAAGATTCTTCAGGAGCTAAGCTCTAGAATGCACTGAAAGTGTTTTGTAATCTCTTCTGTCTACTGTACACTGCTGTCTTCTATCTCTTCTGGCCACTTTCTAGCTCTCCCTAAAGGAATACAGCAATTCTTGTGGCCCCTGAAGTTCTCTGTCACACCTGCCAGTGTCATCATGTGCCAACTGATAGGATCTCACATATTTACTAGGAAAAAGGTTTGGCTAACAGCTTTCTGTTTCATTAGCTATTTTGCATTTTCCTCTTCCCTCTTTGTGCTTTTATTTTAGTGGTTTAGTGTCAGTTGCTTCATTTGTCAAGCACGTTACTTTGCTGTTCGGTGTCGTCTTGTTCCGTGGAGATTGGGTATTCTTGACTCACTTATTTTTGGCTGGCAACTCTACTGACTCTGACACGAAGATTTTCATGTGTTTTAAATTTTAATAAGCCATCAGCTTTTAACCTCCCACATTTTCCCCAGCAGCCATTCATTTTTTGCCTGTATTTTTACCTATACGCCTGCTCCATTTTTACAGTAACCCTTTGAAATTTTCTTATTTTCCTATACATATTATCCTCAATATGTTGAGGATAATAAACATTATTGTCTGAAAGATCATGAATATAAATTTTATTTTACAATTTTTTTGTGAATGCTTGTTTCACACGGTTGTCAGGTGCTTGGCCTGAATTTTATGAGGCTGGTTACATGCAGTAAACATTTAGAAAATTACTGAAAGTGAATCAGTGGTGACAGACGTTTAATTACTTTTGTTTATTGCCGATTGGTTGTAATTCCATTCGTCTCCAAGGTATGTCCTTTAAAATAAGGATATATCAAACGACTCGTTACACAGTATGTATTTTTCCATGTTCTTTGACCAAGAGAACAAGCACACAATTTTGTGATCACTGTCAGCCAGTCCGTGCTGTAATGTGCTGTCCTTAGTTGTATTCTGTAGTGTATGTTGTTCATGAGTCTATGGCCTGTCTGATGCTTTTTTCCCCTCCTTCTGTTTTGATGAATCATTTGGACAAAAATGGCATACCAAATATGTATATTTAACATAACAGAACAAAGCATGACTATCACATTGACTATTAAAATGCTGGTTTTAAGTATCTTGAGTTCTTTCCAAGAAGGCCTTATATCCAAGAAAAGTGAGAATCTATTTTTAAAGAAAAACCTGTGCACAAATATTCATAGCAGCATTATTTATAATACCCCAAGAGCATAAACAATCCGGATGTCCATCACCTACTAAATGGGTAAACAAAATGTGACATAGCCATAAATGGAATATTAGTCATCCATTAACAGGAACAAAATAATCATACATGCTATAACATAGGTGAACCTTGAAAATATGTGATGTGAAAGAAGTCAGACACAAAAGGCCATATCTTGTATATGTCATTTATATGCAATGTGGAGAATAGGCAAATCTATAAAAACAGAAAGGAGATTAGTATTTGCCAGGGGCTGTGGGTAGAGGGGAATGGAGAGTGACCACTGAGTGAGATTTCTTTTGGAAGTGGTAAAAATGTTCTGGAATTAGATAGTGATGATAGTTGTGCGAGCTTGTGAGTATTTAAAAACCAATGAATTGTACACTTCAAAATAGTTAGTATTAACCTAACACAAAATTCATCGTATATCTCAGTAAAAAGTGAAAAGATGTTATAGTGAACAGAGGGTATAAAAATAAAAAGCCATTCGAATTAGTGGAAATGCTTTGACATTAAGAGAATCATCAAGTCTAGATTTCAGTATAATTGATAAACGTATATGACCGACTGCAAAATAATAATAACATTAAATGCAGGAATGCTTTTGGATAAGAAACACTTAGCATAACCTTTATTATAATGCTAAGTTAACGGGTGTTCCAATTTCCATGAATGGATTCCCTCTGCCCCCCAAAATAAAAGCAGATAATAAGCCATTGAATGGTGGATGGAAAATAATGTATTCACAAATCTGTCACCGAATATGCTCACAAAGAGTAAATGCCATGTCTTGAGGAGTGGGGTACAGAAGAGAGGGTAATTGACACTTCATAGCTGAATTTTGTAAAGAGACCTTTTGCCAGAGAGATTCTATTTCAACTACTTTTGGAAGGAGGTATAGGAGTTCCCCACGGTGTGGGTAAGGAGGGGATAACACGATCAGTAAGAGCTTTCATCTCAGCTTAACTCATTTTTCTATCCAGGAAGCGTTAGTTATTTCTTCATTGAGCCCAGTGATTCCTTCCCTAAATATAATTGAAATAGCTTTCAGTCCTTATTTTTGGTTCAGTTTGTAAGGTTTAGTTTTCCTACAACTTCCACATTTCTGCTCAAGGGAGACTATTAGAACCTTTTTTTTTTTTCTTTTTTTCTTTTTTTTTTTTGGTTCTACAAAAGCTAAGAAAGCATATTTCCCGTTATGAATTTTTCATATGCTCATTTGATGCTCATGTGTTTTCTGCCCCTTTGCCTGGCCTGAAATCTGCTTCTTACTTATCTAGTTCATCTCTTGCTATTTGCCAATGCAAATGTGAAACTAAAAACAGGTAAAATAGTATGGGCATGTTGGCAAAGTGAAAAAAGGAAAGAGAGGCAAATAGAATAAGTACCCAAAGAGGGAAAAAGAGCCGGGGTGTTAGATTGCTATATGAGGTTTAGGTAGAAGGAAAGAAAGGAAATGAGGAAACAGTTGGGAAGAAATTAGAATGATGGTTGTAGGCTGGGAATAGCAAAGGAAGCAACTCCAAGAATGATGCAAAAGTTAAGAACAGGACATAAACCTTTTTTAAAAAAAAATTGAGTTGCAAGAATGCAGAACCAATTAAGTTATTTGCAAATATATTTTTCTTTAGGTCCATCTATAATATTCGTTTGAAGACTTAGCTTGTTCTGGTTTTGAAGGCAGTTTTACACTTTTTGGATATCTTGCAATAATTATCTCATTCATCTCTGTAACCTTTTATGAAAGGTGGTTTGAAAAAAGTTTCTTAATGTTTTTCATGAATTTTATTTTTGCCATCTTCTCATTGCTTAAAATGAAGCAATTCTACGAGGTTTAGTTTCAAAGAATTTATAATATAGCATCACAGTTGGGGTTTATTCTATAATTGTGTTATTGAAGGATAGCAGAATATGCCTTTCACAAATATGCACCTTTTGCATAAGTATTATTTTGAACTATAGTCATTTGAGAAGAAGCAGATACAAGAAAGGACCCCTGCACTATGGCTGTTTGTCTAAAAGCAGGAGATACATTTTCAAAGGTGTCACTCTTCCCCTCTCTACTAGAAAAGACAAAAGTTAATCAGCTGAGAACTTTATGCTCTATTGACCTGGAGATGGCACCAGAGGAATCTGTATAACAGACTTTTCAGATTAGCCTTTATCTATCTTTACTTCATTACCCTACGAGTTTGCCATCTTTGAAAGCCTAAAACTGCTTTCCTTTGTCCACAAATGGATTGTTTTTTTGTTGAAGATGCTATTATATAAGTCAGAGTTCTAAGCCACCTCTTTCAGTTACTCAGTGTTCCTGGGTATCTCCCATGAACACATGAGGTACGCATGCTAATAAACCTGTTTGCTTTTCTCTTGTTAATGTGTCCTCTATTACAGAGGACTCGACCAATAACTCATAAGGGTAGAGGGAAAATTATTTTTCCTCTCCTATGCAAATGTAATTTTCTATTGTAGAATAATTTATTTACGTAGTTAATGAAACCTAACTCCTGCAATAGAGCTATTAAAATGAGTCAGCATCATCTTTGGGGATGTTCATTTTTATCAGTAATAAAGTATTTGACAGTAGTGGAAGAGTTAATCTACGTACACAGTGTACTGAGAGTTATGAAAATAATCTTGAAGAAACATTTAATAATATGCAAAATATTCCTTAGGTAGGAGCATAAATATATAGTATAGGAAATTTTTAATATTGTAATTTTTCAAATTATACCACACAGGTAAGTCTTGAAAAATATGTTAATGCTTCATTGGTTGTAATCTTAGGAGGTAGGTAATAGGATAGTTTTAATTTTAGTTTCTTACATATACTATGTCTGCCAGTTTGTTTACCAGGGTATACTTTAAATAATAAAGTATATTTAAAGAGGAATAATAAATAAAAGATATAAAAAGTGAAAACGGCTCAGTCTACATAAAAATTAGATTTTAATTTTATTGCAACAAACACAAAACATGGAATTAGAAAGTGATGTTAACAATTGCAAACAAGAAGAATATGGAATTTAGTAGTACCTAGAAAAGTACTGCAAGATGAGTAACAAATATTGATACATATTTAAAAGGTCATAATTAAGAAGTTCTTAATCTGCAAAAAATACTAAATAGGATTTAATTAGATGAATGGGCTGGTTAAAAAAATAGTTTATCTGGTTCAATTACAGTTGATAAATCTGTTTAATGACATTGCAATTGCTTATTCTGTCATAACATAATTTCATTAATAACTCATATTAAAATTATTGAAGTGGAAACATAAGATTGCATTAGGGCATTGGGGTGCCTAACAGTTTGCCTTCTTTCCCATTCTTTTCCTATATCATACCTCTTATTTCTTATATTCTAAATATACTGCTATGTAGGAGGAATAACCAAGTGAACACTTCCTTATATTAAAAAGTATCAGGGCTTTCCTGGTGGCGCAGTGGTTGGGAGTCCGCCTGCCGATGCAGGGGACACGGGTTCGTGCCCCGGTCCAGGAGGATCCCACATGCCGCGGAGCAGCTGGGCCTGTGAGCCATGGCCGCTGAGCCTGCGCGTCCGGAGCCTGTGCTCCGCAGTGGGAGAGGCCACAGCGGTATAATCCGGGGGATTATAACCAATGTCATTTTGGTGATGTCAATCTAGGTATGTTTTTCCTGTTTAAATAGTCACATAAATAAATGATTATGTATTTTTCAACTGTATTATGGCCTGTGTTTTACACATAGTTTTATAATATGAACACCTTCCATCTCAGGAGACACTATTTTCAATTATTTTAATGGCCAATTACTCCATTTATGGATATACACAGTTTATTTAACTAATCTTTTATCTCTTGAGGGTAAATTCCTGAAGCATAATTGTTGAACCAAAGAGTGTATATATTTTATGCTTTTAATGGATTAATAAATTTCCATTAGGAAAATTTGTACCAATTTACATGTCTATACTGAATTAAAGAACCAATTTTGCTACATCCTTGCCGATTCGGGGAGGCAGTTTTCTTTTTATTTGCCAATATTATAAGCAAGAAAAAGGTGTCATATCATGATGAATTCTGTTAATTTAAAATTTTAACTGTATTAAATTTAATATATCTCTCTGTATGAAATTGCCACCCATCCCTCTCTCTATATAAGTATCTAAACACCCATTCATACATACAACCACATATATACTAGACTTTTAAAAACATTGTGAACCTGTATTTTGATGTTGTGTTTGGTCTATACATCGATTTTCTTATTGATTAGAAAGATGAGTACTTCCCTGTCTTCAAATTTATAGTAACTTAAAATATAGTGAAACCTGAATGGAAAATATCAGAATTCTAACCATAAAGGGTCTAGTTAGCTTAAAAATACATGGTTATTAAGCAAGGCTTGTCAAGATATATAAAAAGAACAGGAAAAAGATAAAAATTGCAATTTCTAAGTAGGACAACTGCCCTGAAATAGGACTGGTGTTTTGATTAGATGAGTGTTATAGTAAAAATATCTGCTTAATGTGTGAATCGGATGCATTACCGCTGATTAGGTTATACATATATTTACATTTACAATAGAGCACTTCTTTTTCATAGAACATAGTGGAAGCTGTAAATATCTTGGGATTATCCAAGGATGTAATTGAACATATGTTTAATTTACTCTGGGTACCATATTTTGAAAGGGACATGGAGAACTAGAGAATGCTTAAAATACGGAGAAAAGATTAATCACAATGTCATGAGAAGTGTTTAAGAAAACCAGGAAAGGATATTGAACTTGTATCATATGGCCTCATTTCTAAATTTGTTTTCATTCTAGTACTTTTTTGTTGTTGTTTGGTAGATTCCCTAGAATTTTCTTCATGAGCAATCATATTGACTACAAGTAAAGATAGTTGTACTTCTTCATTTATAAAGTAAAAAAAAAAAAAAAGAGAGAAAGAAACCAGGGAAGGTTTAGTTTAGATGAGTTAAATGGCATTCAAGAATGGCATTTTTGTATACAAACACTAGAGGGGCTATCAGTGTAGATTGAATGTTTTGATTATAGTCTTAAGATAAAACAAGGAATTATAGGTTAAAAGATGAGGAATGTCATACCTGTCATAAAACAAACATTCCTGTGAGGAGGTTTATGGCATATTCTTTCTTTGGACCTCTTTGTTCAGAGACTGGACATTCACCTGGCAAGGTTATTGTAGAGATGATTTTATCATTTGATGATAGATGAACTAGATTACCTTTAAGGCTGTTTCCAGCTTGGCAATTAAATATGAATCCATAAATTTGAACAACTAAGGGACTTTATACCATTCTATCCATTGTAGCTCTAGGATGTAATGTGTGAAAAAAAAAGGTTCTGTTTTACAATAGCACATTAGTAATCTTGAAGTTTGAAATTGGCTGTATGTTTCTAATTTGGTTATAATTGGTAGTGAACTTAGTAAACTTTATATTCATCTCCTGATGTTCAAATTATATTACAAGAGTAAAAAGCTAATAAAATTTGCTAATAAAATTTTAAATGAATAAGTTGAGAATTAAGATCTCATTTTTGGTTGTATTAATTTTATAAAGAAATATGAGGAACAGAGGATTTCAGTCACTGGCAATTTTGACAGAAACACTGACCTCTAGTAATGCAGTGAGAAAATTGACAGCAGAATTAGCAAATAAATTAGACGTGATATTAGTAGAAATAAGGTGGTCTGGATTTGAAAAGAAAACAAGGAAGGGAGGAAATCGTTATGAAGGCAGATTAAAGAAACTGGGAAAGTTTGCACTGTTCAGGGATCTTCAAATAGTTTCTGTTTGGAATGGAATAGATTAAGCTATAGTAAGTATAAAACAGAAAATATATCACAAATGCATTGTTATCAAATAAGTAGAAGGACAGTAAGAGAAATATGAATCTGAAAACCAGAATTAAAGAAAATAACTCATTTTTTGGATTTTTTGGAAGAGAGCTGGTAAATGTTAATTGAGCATATAAAAAGAAAATAGTTTGTTACTCAAGTTAAATAACTTGTTTGTTCAGTAATGTAGGGAAGGTGGAAGAAGAGCTAGAAATTTCAAGGAATGGAGTGAAATGAAGTATATACTGCATTAATGCATTATATACAAGCATTAAACATAGGTAGTGAGGTTAAAGGTACACAGAACCGTTTGAGGGCTAGAAATATCTTATAAATCATTTGTTCTAGCTCCCTATTTAGTGAGTGGATCTTACCTAGCCCCATGTTCCTGAAAAGTGCTTGCTTAATAATAGAGACGCAAGAGAGGGGATTAATTATTTTGTAAGGTAACACATCCTAGATTTAAATAGCTTTTATTTATAAATTTATATATTATATTCATGTATTTATATATTTATATATGAGAAATTATAAGCTATTATAAAGATGCAAAAAGGAAATAATCAGTTAACTTCTGCCCAGTTTTATCCAAGTTCAGACTCCGTTTAGGTAAAACTTCTGCAAATTGATGGGCAATAGGACAGTGACATCCATTTTTTTTAACGTGTTGAAATTCAACTTCTCATTGTAAACGTAAGTAGGTCAGAGAGGTAAAACTAGAAAAAGTGAGCCAAGACTAGTAGTTGAGCTGGCATGTAGCAGAAATTCTACCGCGAGTGATCTCTCATGACAGGTGGAAACTGGTACAGGAGGAAGCAGGTGAAAAGAATGAACGTGATGAGGAAGTCCCGCAGTGAGGCTGGGATCTCAGCAGGGGCAGGTGTACACTGGCGTAAACAGATTCAGTAAGGGTTTTCTCTGTATTCTCTGAAAATTGCAGACAGTTTATGTTAAATTCATGCAGATCCTTTCCTTGGAAAGGGTGGAAGCATAACTGATCTGAAGGTGGGCCAGTTGAAGACCGGAGCTGCAGTGGACAAACTGGTAAATGAAGGGGCGACAGGCATAGGTCAGGTGAGGGAGTTGTGGGGAATGGGAGACCAGGTCCTCTAAACATGAGCTGGTTAAATGTCATGATTTTGTATAGAATGATCAGCATGGGTCAGACCTAGGTTTTCCATTGCATAGAGGTATCCTACGCAAGTTCCTCTACTTTTCTGTGCTTAGTTCTATCATCTGTGAAATGGGGATAATAATTGTACCTACATCACAGGGTTGGTGTTAGGATTAATTTGATATAATATGTAAAGCACATAGCATGGCACCTGGAACATTTATGATGTTCATTAAATGCTGTTGTTCATAATAAAAAGCAAGGCATGAAGACATCTGCTTTTAGTCAACAGCTGTGGAACACGCTGTTGCGGAGGGTAGTTGAATCACATATGATGATCTTTCTGGTCTTTTCAAATCCACATGGGGTTTTTGACTTTAGGCAGCTCTCTACCACCTCCAAGGCTTGATTCTCATCCTATGGAAATAAAAAGGAAAATAAGATAATGAAGACCAGACTGTGAATCAATTTTGGGACCTCTTGTGACTATCTTTAGTTTTGAGCCTCTTTCTAATTTTCTTCGACTGTTTTGCATTTATAAGAATAGTCATTTGATGTGTAAGTTGTCACAATAGTGGCTGAATAAATTACTGAGAATATTTCTTTGTAACATAATTCTCTGGAAGTTTGGTTGGAAAATTAAGACCACCTTATTTGGAAACTTTAAAGCGTTGTTTTCAGAGTTTTAGAACTCTCCAGTACCTTGAGGTCTGACCTCTGAGCTAGGCACTTTCTGAGATCGTGTAACTTCCTCATCTAACATGGTGGAGTAACGGGGGCTGGACTTACCTTTCTGCCTAATATAACAACACCCAAAATGGAAAACAACAACAACAACGAAACAACAGTTTTTAGACAGTGAACAGAAGAGGCAGGGTAGAACAATGATCCCAGAAACAAGGGCAGCAAATAAGGTGACTATAGGATTATCCTGGCTACATAACCTAGAGAGAGCCTCCTGGTCACAGCACAGGAAGGGGAAAGCCAGATGGACCCTGGACCATATGCATAGTAATTTAAAGAAACTGCTCATTTTAGTCTGGTACATTATGACTTGAATATCATCACACTGAATTGTGTTTTATAGTATTAATTTGGAGGCCTTTCATCTTTTCATTTATACATGCAACTTACAGAGTACTTAAGTTCCGTGGTTGCAATTATAGGCAAAAATCATTAATGATGATTTTTATATAGGAAATCCAGAGTAGAGAGAGACTATACATGAAATAGGAGTAAGTGGACAAATAATGGTACACCCAAGAGAATGAAGATTTTCAGTATGACTGAAATCACTTGTTGAATCAAAATTGGGAAGAGATGACTGAAGAGGAAGAGCTGAGCCAGGATACATGGGGTCTTGGGCTCCACCTTAAAGATACGTGTATTGATGTGAAGGCATCAGGAGTTTAGGCAGGCATGAGACCGTGGTCCATGTACAGTGTTTTGGGATGGTAGCTGCGGAGATAGGCAATAAAATATTTCTGACTTCAAATAGATCAGATTGGAGGAAAACAACTCATTTTCCTTTAAATAGAAACTCTCGGTGTGAGCTTTGTTTAGTTTATTTTTATTTTATTTTATTTTGTTTTTTGCGGTACGCGGGCCTCTCACTGTCGTGGCCTCTCCCATTGCGGAGCACAGGCTCCGGACGTGCAGGCTTAGAGGCCATGGCCCATGGGCCCAGCCGCTCCGCGGCATGTGGGATCCTCCCGGACCGGGGCATGAACCCGTGTCCCCTGCATCGGCAGGCGGACTCTCAACCACTGCGCCACCAGGGAAGCGCTGTTTAGTTTATTATTATTGAAATGACAAGCTGTTCCAAAGCAAAACTCAAGGAACTAATGGAATTTTTTTATGATCTGTGGCTAATTTTTATTAAAGTTTTACATTGTAAAATTCTATCACTTTTCTTATTGAGCTGCGTTTATTGAAAAAAATAGAACTACATAGGATGAGAGTTTTGGTGCACGTTGATCATGACTCATGCCATAGCTGTATGTTTGGATGATTGCATCCCTAGCCATTAAGGTATCTGGACCCCATCACTGCAAATAGGATGATTTTCATTCTTTACTATTCCTTTGCTTCGATTTGTGTACATGTTTTACCCTTCCTGTATACCCAAGTACATCAGAATTTTCTTGGTGGCAGAGAGTATATTTGCATAGCATGTTAACTTCCCCAACACTGAATATATAGCCTTGGCATGCAATAAATTCTTGTTCAGTGATTCTTATGGAAAAACTTCAACCCATGGAGGAGACCTCTCACTATTCAAGAATTTATCTTGTAGCATCATTTTAAAATAATAACTTTTGACTAGCAGAGTCACCCTAGTTACCACTGGTGCTTATTCACTCTTTTAAATATTTGAAGAACAAAATGGGGTTAAAAAGCCTCAGTAGGAATTTTAAATTATGATTGTTGAATGGATGGTAAGATATCTTTTTGTTTATCCCATATTTCACCACAGGATATCAGGTGCTGTGAAATCATTAAGGGATTAACTGATGTGTTTATGATAAACTATTTGGAGGTCTCGAATTCTTCTGGGATATAAGTGATTTTACTTGGTTGCTTTGTTTCAAAGTGTAATGTTTTAATGACTTTTTAAAAAGATAGTAAAATGTTAATCTGTCACATCATTCACTGTTAAAACACAATGTCTCATGAATGCTTATTCCCTGTTTCACTTATAACAAGTGGTATTTGTGTTGTCACCTCTACAACACTTGTCTGACGCACATATCTTAGCAGCAGATTATTTTTCTCTTGGATTTTTCCCTGAGTTTTCTTTCTCACAATGGATGAACTTTTTTTTTTTTTTTTTGCGGTACGCGGGCCTCTCACTGTTGTGGTCTCTCCCGTTGTGGAGCACAGGCTCCGGACGCTCAGGCTCAGCGGCCATGGCTCACGGGCCCAGCTGCTCTGTGGCATGTGGGATCTTCCCCGACCGGGGCACGAACCTGCGTCCCCTGCATCGGCAGGTGGACTCTCAACCACTGCGTCACCAGGGAAGCCCGATGAACTTATTAATAGCATAGATTTGTGCGAGATTTCCTTCTGTCACTCAGGATTGCCTTGAGCACAGTGCTAAGTACATAGTAGGTACCCCATAGGTATTTGTTAACTTGAGTAAGTTGAAAATGATCAGTTTTGTTTCATTTGCTTTTTCAACTTTGATGTGCACCCAGTAAAATGCTCATATCTAAAGTTTACAGAGTGTTGACTTTCTGATACCCATTTGCCACCACTCAAATAGAGATACAGGACACCTTTATCATTCCAGGAAGTTCTCCTGTGCACCTTTTCAGGCGTAGTCTCCACTCCACCACAGGCAGTCGCTTTTCTGACATATTTATTACACCTCGGAATGTTTTTAGTGTTCTAGAATTTCTCATAAATGGAAATATTGATATATAGTATGTACTCTTCATCTGCTTTCTTTGGCTCAGCATAACATTTTGAAATTCATATATGTTATTGCATGTATAGGTAGGTTGATCTTTTAAAATTCCTGACAGTATTCTGTTATATGGATATACCACAATATATTTTTCCTGTCTCTTATCCATGGACAGTTTGGGACTGCTAGAAGTAAAACTGTTGTGAATATCCAGTACAAGTCTTTTTGTGGACGCATCCACTCATTTCCCTAAGGGTGCAATAGCTAAAGTATAGGGTAAGTGTGTGCTCATATTCATTAGAAACTGCCAAGATGTATTCCAAATTGATTGTACCATTTACACTGTCACCAGCAATGCATGGGAGTTCTGTTTGCTCACACATCCTCACTAATGTGCGGTAGTGTTGGTCTTTTTAGTATTAGCTATTCTAGTGATCTTTCAGTGGTATTGCATTGTGATTTCAAGGTGGATTCTCTTGATGACTTGATTATAGTACCAAATTTTAAGGGGCACGTGTATAAATTATCCATTTAATAATAATATTTAAAAAAATTTTCCAGCACAAGAAGTAGCACTAACTTTATCTCTCTGTGCCTTTGTTAGCTGTTTAAAAATAGCAATATTAACAGTAATATTTGTTTCTCTGAGCAGTAAATGATAAATTAGCACAATACCAGACAGTACAATCACTCAATAAATTTTAGCTATTATTATAAGATAAATATTTTGTCATTTTATTATTGTTACTATTGTTATCATTATTTTTTTAATAAATGTACTTATTTTTGCCTGTGTTGGGCATTCATTGCTGCACGTGGGCTTTCTCTAGTTGCAGTGAGTGGGGACTACTCTTCGTTGCGGTGCACGTGCTCACTGTGGTGGCTTCTCTTGTTGCAGAGCATGGGCTCTAGGCATGCGGGCTTCAGTAGTTGTGGCACATGGGCTCAGTAGTTGTGGCTCGTGGGCTCTAGAGCGCAGGCTCAGTAGTTGTGGCGCACGGGCTTAGTTGCTCCGCGGCATGTGGGGTCTTCCCGGACCAGGGCTCGAACCCGTGTCCCCTGCATTGGCAGGCAGATTCTTAAGCACTGTGCCACCAAGGAAGTCCCAATCGTTATTTTTAAGAGGCAGAATGGAATAGTATTTATTATTTGAATTCACATCTTGGCTTTACCACTCACAAGCTATGTGACTTTGGACAAGTTACTTAACCTGTGTTACAGGTTCCTCATTTGGGAATAATATCGCATATTTTATAGGGTGGTTTTGATAGTAAATGTGTCAATAGATTATTTGGCACATAATAAACGTTATACATGTGTTGGCTGTTAATATTATTAGCAATAGTGTCACTCGATTATATATTGGTTATATTTCTTTAATCAGTAGGAGTAGCAATTTATTTAAACATTTTCACTTTAACGTCTTTATGAAATATTAATTGTAATCCTGTAATCTGGTTGAACTATTGATTAAAAGTATAAACAGTACTCTTAGTCTTGATTTTGTGCCAGTTGTCCATTGCTGTACTACACCCCTAAAGCTGAGTGGCTTGAAACACTGTTTATGCAGCTTACAATTTTGGGGATCCGCAATTTGAGCTCAGTTCAGCTGGTATTTCCCCTGGTCTTGAATGCACTGCCAGTCACCTGACTCTTTTTCTGGGAGTTGACTTGCTTCCGTTAGTGGTGGCACCTAAGACGCATATCTCTCATCACCCAGCCAGTTATGCAGACTTGTTCACATGGTAACTAGGTAGGACCTCAAACACAAGATACAGGATGCCTTGTATGCAGTGCTGTGTTGTTTCCACCATGCTTTATTGTCCAAAGCAAGCGGCAAAGCCAGACCTGATTCGGGAGCTAGGGAGCTAGCCTTCCCCTGTTGTGAGTGGCGACATGACGAGCTGCAGTTATGTGGCAAACAGAGGGTATCGGCAAAGCCAGACCTGATTCGGGAGCTAGGGAGCTAGCCTTCCCCTGTTGTGAGTGGCGACATGAGGAGCTGCAGTTATGTGGCAAACAGAGGGTAGAGTTGTGTCTTTTTCAGTCTACCACAGCTTTGCAAGTTTTTCTTACTAAAAATATTATTCAAATGCTTGTTAAGAACAGACTGTTACTAATTATTTCTGTGGAAGTTATTGAAGAGCATTAAAATTTGTTAGAACAAAATGCTGATACCACTATGATTTATCATCATTTAAAAGTGATAAATATCTGAAGACTAAAAGGAGGAGACCAAGCTCAAATGGTTCTGCCTGAGAAGAATGATTTGTCTCAGGAAGCATAGGTATAAATGTTGACAATTTACCATGACAGTTTCGTCGAATAGAAATGGCAACAGTAGCTTTGAGATTTTATAGGACAAAGGGCAGAAGGAAAGTGAAATGATCCACAGATACTGCAGCTGACAAGTAGTGTATACAGAAGGGTGTCTGTTTAGTTTCTGTTACTACCTCTTCCCCTAAAAAACCTATAAATCCAATGAACTAGAAAAGTAGACTTTAAGGAAGAACTAGCCTTTTAGATTGTCTTGGAAGATTTTTGCTTTACTATTGTAAAAGTTCTGTTGAGTTCATTGTATTGGTAAATCATGTCACTCCTCTTTTTTTTCCCCCTCTAAACAGAGTGGAGTTGAATAAGTTTGGTTAGGGGAATGGTGAAATAAACTCTTCACTCATGCCTTTGATTGTAGGCGTTAATTTGATTTTGAATGCATTGATTGGGAGTTGAGAACTTTTATATGATTCTCGCCATCTAAGGATCCTATTGACAAAACGTTGATTTAAATCACAATATAAATTCAGCTTAACAGTGCTTTATATGTCAGCTATAATGTCTTTCAATGGATTCATTAGTGAGATTTTTCCAGATTTGATGTGAGGTATCAGACAATTTATTTGCAACTGTTAGAATACACAGGATGCTTTATAATTTGCATCTAAAAAGAACGTAGGACAGACTGTTTCTATTTTTATTTTAAAATTCCCATCAGAAGGAAATCAAATCATCTGTATAAATCATATTATAGAATATTGTCAAATGATGTTAAATATTTTGATGCTTTAACAATTACTTTGAAAATTACAGGATATTTTGAAGATTCTGTTAAGAGTTTATGTTGCCATTTTAAAAAGGAATGCAGTAAAAAAATGAATAAGAAAAGATAGTAATCAGTTGCAGCCTTCTAAGTGCTGCCTACCGTGATCCACGTATAAAATTGCAACTTCCTTGTACCTCTGTCTGATTTAACCCTACCCATTTAATCCCCAAAGCATTATGGGCTTATAAAATATTGTTCACTTCTCTTATTAGTTACTTTTTTTTTCCAGGCTATCTACACATGAATTTAAGCTTCATGAGAGCAGGGAATTTTGAGTGTTACATTGAGGGATGTGTGCTTAGCAGCTAGACAGTGCTTGGTACAAAGTGAACACTAAATAGAGTTTGAATGAATGAGCCATTAATGGATAAATAAAGGCATTTAACTGATCCTTAAAAGAGAACATAATTAGTAATAAATCATTTTATAATATATAAAATATATATCCTATTTTATGTTTAAAGATAGTTATAAATGTATAATTTTAACTTCCTCTGACAAGGCTGTCTTCATCTTGTCAGTCAAATTAAAATCTAGTCTCAGACTTTTTCTTGGTATTTAACAGGCTTATTTTCAAACCTGGCTTTTGTCCCTGCAGTTATAATTCCTTAGTTAGAATAAGTATATTAATTTTTTAAACATGCGGTACCTCATGTATTGCTCAGCTCAACAAATTATCTAATTAACCTTGCATTCTAAGAAAGTAGTTCTCTAATTACATTCTGTATGTTTCAAAATGCCTTTGAAACAAATGGGAATTTAAAAATTTGTTCTCCTCTTTCCCTTTCCCCTTCCCTTTTTTCTCCTATCCCTCTGTCTCTCTGTACCTCTGTCTGTCCCTTTCTCTTATAAAACTGAATGGAGAATGAATTTCAAATTCTTTTACATTCAAAGTTTAAAAGCTAGTGACCTAGTAATCATGCTTAATATTTACCCAAAGGACTTGAAAACTTATACTACACAAAAACCTGCACATGGATATTTATAGCAACTTTATTCATAATTGCCAAAATTTGGAAGCAACCAAGATGTCGTTCAGTAGGTGAATAGATAAGTAAATTGTGGTATATCCCAACAATGGAATATTATTCAGCGCTAAAAAGAAATGAGCAATCAAGCCATGAAAGGACATGGAGGGAACTTAAATTTATAGTACTAAGTGAAAGAAGCCATTCTGAAAAGGCTACATACTGTATGATTTCAACTATATGACATTCTATGTCATAGAATGTGAAGACTATGGCGTCAGTAAAAAGATCAGTACCTGAAACTTCAGGGTAGTTTTGCTTGTGTAAGTTTCTCAAAATAGATAGAATTGTTTGGGAAGTATCGCAGTTTTTATCTTAACCAATAATTTTTTCCTTAAAGTCAGGGGCCTTGAAAATTGCAGCCACAGTGGATGTTTATTTTGAGCCCAGATGGTGGAACTAACATTCTCATTTATAACTGTTTGCTCTTTTCATTTACCCCAGAGAAAGGATCAGAAGATAATCAGTCAGTGAAGCCTTTTTTATTTTTTAATAAAACATTTTATCAGAGAAACCTGAAAATACCATGAAGTCTTGCCCGTTTGATGGCTTTCAAATAAGACCTTTATTCACCTGCAGGAAGCACAACTTAGTGGATAATCATTTTCAAAATATTATTAGTATTATTCCTCAAATCCGGATTTGGGCTAAGCCCTCCTTGATATGTCCTTGACCATTCATTGATGCATTGCAAATTGAAATACATAAATCCACCAAATGTTCTCGTATTGAATGCTAACTGTACAGTAGTAATGTTGAAATCTCAAATGCATGCAGATGCATTTTTAGTACCCATTACTATTAAATAAAAAAAACTTTGTAAGCAAACACTAATTACTTTTGTGATGTGGAGGAAAACAAATTTGTATCAATTTAGATTATTATAGCCTGTGTTGTATCTGTTTATGAATAATCTGTTAGCCATTTATTAAGTTATAAATACATTTTTATAAATCTGGTTGACATTTAGATATTTTATAAAGCACAATAAATGCCAGGGAAAATTGAATCAAGAGAGCTTGTAATATGCTTTACTACTAGTTAAAAGTTTTTTGGTGGCTGTAAATGATTCTGCTCTGTATCAAGAATAAATCTAATCCGATAATAAGTGTTTTTTTTTTTTTTTTTTCCCTTTTTCATGCCGGAGGCCTTGACCTTTTTGTTGATAGCTGGTTTTTAACAGTTTCACCTTATGTTTTATTCCTTTTGATTTGTAAGAAATTTGATTATCAGCCTTGAGCAGAAATCATAATCACAGAAAAAGGATGCAAGTCATATAGGGGATAATAGAGAGTTGTTGGAACACAGTGTGAAACCTGAGTTTGGCTGAGTCAGATGCATATTTCTAATAGAGCATTCATGTCAGACTTAAGACTGGAATCCACTTTTGGCTTCTATAAGCACTGGTATTGGGTGTGTCCCTTAAGCCATCAAACTTGTGATTCAGGCTGGCTTGGCCTTTTTAAAAAAAATCTCTAAGCCATATGATAACGACTAAATTTAAAAATTCACTCCTAGTTTCTATACTTTAGCAATCTACTTGACAAAAATCACTAAAAACATCAAACTGTAGTCTGAAATTGATAAGAGGTAAGCAGTTGGAGCCACTTGTTATTAATCACACCAGTGTGTATATATTTTATTCTGTCTAAATTGGAATTGGGCTGATTACTATTTACGTTTTCCTTTGTGAAGGAATTGTTGTGGGATAAGCATACTGTTTACTTTCTAAAGCTTTGAGTACTTTGATTATGCAACTTAAAATTAATAAATTAATAAAAATAGATTACAGGAAGATCTTAGTTTGAGTTAATTGGTGTACCCTAGCTAAAGCTCTTATTTTTGCAATGGAATCCTACTTTCTAAAATTGATTCTCCTGCCAGAAAACCTGAGAGTCAGATCATAGTTGCCTTACTTTCATCTAGAGTTACTCCATCTCCGTCCTTTTTTATCATGGGAATTTCATGAAGGACAGAGAACCCACTGTTTCCTCCCACTGAACCCACTGTTTCTTCCCACTATAGAGGTTAAGGATGTATTAGTCACTTTGTCCCATAAGAAGGAGCATCTAATGAAATGCTGGGATGTCTCATCAATAAGCTTATTAGTCCATCTAGAGTTTTATTTGTACCTAACAATGCCAAGCAAACAGTATGTACTCCATTAATATTTAAGAATAAACGAATGAATGGAATTTTGAACAATGAGGTGCCCTTTTGTTGACACATATGTTACACACAGTGGCAGCCATCAGCTTTCAGGAGATGCCCTGGAAGAAGATGCTTTGGTTAGCAGTAGTAACAGCTCATGTTTACTATGTGAGACATTGTCCTAAATGCTTTACATATATAAAAATTATTTGGTCTTCAAAACTATGAAGTATAGATACTGTTACCATCTCTACTTTCAGATAATGTCCTGAAGCTGAGAAAAGTTATGTCACTTTCCCATCATTGCAGAGCTCTTGAATGGTAGAGCCGTGACATAAATCCATGGTCTTGTTAAGAAAAATAACAACTTTGTTGGGATATAAGTTATGTACCATACGTTTCACCTGTTTAAATTGTGCAATTAATGGTTTTTAGCATATTAACAATGAATAATAATTATATTGATTTGTTGCCTCAAATTTAGAATTTAGTGTTGTCCCCCTCTCAAAGAAAACAAACAAAACAAACAAACAGCCCTTGTACTCATTAGCAACCACTGATCTTTTCCCCTAATTTACTATCCCCCCCTAGTTTCAGGCAACCACTAATCTACTTCATGCCTCTATAGATTTTCTGATTCTAGACATTTCACATAAATGGAGTCAGACAATATGTAGTGTTTCATGATTACCTTCTTTCAGGTAGCATAATATTACTTTCCAGGTTCACCTATGTTGTAGCATTTATCAATACTTCACTGTTTTTTGAAAAGTAGTTTATTGTATGGATATACATTTTATTTCATCATTTATTAGTTGATGGATGTTAATCCATGTTGTTTTAACCACACATCTTTGCTACCTCTCTCGTTACTTAGGTACAAAAAAACCTCTAGTGGTTATAAAAGTCAACCCTAACAGTTTGGACGGCTCAGCTGACTGTTTCAACACCGCCACAAAGGACAGCTCTGAGCTTAAGGTTTTGGAGTCTGAAAGGCACATCTGATTTAGCCTAGCTGTGATCTCTGAGAAGTGAATATAGCAAGTGAGCATGGGGTAGGAGCACATGGACTTGCCCTCTGTCTGCCCTCTCATCTCCCTGCAGTTGAATCCTTACCTCAAGAGTCACACTTACTGGAGTTTTCGGGACAGATTGGATACTTGGAATACTGTGTAAAAAGTATATTTCGTTTAAAATAGTGTATCACTTTTGGAGTTACCATTTTCAAAAAGAAATTAGATGATAGCACCTTTAGTTGAGTGTTATTCAAGTTTCCTGTAAATCTTGGTTACATATTAGTAGGTGAGATGCACAATGATATTCAGTCTGTCTATTTTTTGATGAGATGTACAAGATAGTAGTATCAAGAAAGGATCATTTGGTGACATCTGTTCATTTATCTGTCTGTAATGGGAAGTTGGGAGCTAAATATTTTCTTTAATAGTTCAGATTTATATGCCTGTTAATTTCATCAAATTAAATTCCTTATTTTATGACTTATGTAATAATTATATAGTTATGATGCACAATTTCCCTGTTACTAAAGTGAGTTAGTATATTTAGAGAAAGAAATTAACTGCATAGTATAAATATCTCATTGGAAAATATTCGTTTATTAATGTACACCATTTAGATGCAGTGAAATATATTTAGAGCCAGTTTCTATTAGTAGGTTTTTGATTTTTACGTGATCCACGTGATCCTTGGCATTGATTATGATTAAAGAGGGACCGAAGTGAGGGAAGAGGTGTTATATCAGGTACGAGCAAGACAGTTCACACCTTCTTGCTTGAATTGACAGCATAATTTAGATGAAACACTGTTGGCCTTGGTAATTAGGAAAATAATGAAGGCAGAAAGTCGGTTTTATCATATTATGTGATCTGACCCAACATATGATGTATCAGATAATTCCCCATATCCCCAGCATGTTTATTTAACAGGAGTAAACAGAATGGGCCTTTTTCTGTTGTAACATGTGGTATGTGGCTTGAGACCATCGTGTCTCTTTGTGATAACCTGTTGAAATTGTATCTCTCAAAAACATCAAATATGCTATATAAAAAAATGTTGGTTGACCAACGGGGAAACTTATGCAGTTATTTATTTATTCCTAAACAAACAAAAGAGGCAAACTGATGTTCTAAAGAGAAGACTAATAAGTATGATATGAGAAAGTTATTTTTAGCTCCCTGTGTGCAGGTAGAATTCACTTATAGGACTATTTCCCCAGTGCTGCTATGGCCTTTATCTTGCTTTTATACTCAGAGCTGTCCAATGTTTCCAAATTTTAACACTTGGAAAGTAGCTGTATGAATGGGACAGAGTGATCACAAATTTCCCACAGTTATCAGTGTTAGAAATTTCCGGTTCTACTCTGGCCTGTGTAGTTAACAGCCCAGCCTGGCAGTACATATTAGGGAATGGACTCTGTTTAAAGAAAGGAGACATATTTGACAGCTGAAATCAATTGCTCCTCTCTGGGAATTAATTGAAAGTTCTTTTACAGTATATTTGCTTCAGGGAAATCTTTGGGAGTTATTTTGCTTAAAAAATTTTTTTGTTGGTAGTGACTTTTCTGTGTACTTTTTTGCTTATTATTTTATATCGACTTAATGTTTAATATCTAAGTAAAGCACTTTGCCAGTTGCCAGATTCAGCTTCTCTGCTGTCCTGTACTGATGTCCTAGCTGCCAGATATTGCATTCCTCTTGCGTAGTCCTTCCGCTTTATGCAGGCTAATTCATAAATTACACTGATACCTTCATAAAAATATTTTTGTGGATTTCCTCTTTTATATTGAAATATTCATATAACATAACAAACTTTTGCAACCATCACCACTGTTTAATTCCAGAATATTTTCCAAACCAAGAGAAATTCAGGGTCCGTTAGTAGCCAGTCCACGCTTGCCTCTCCCTCAGCCCCTGGAAATCATTAATCTATACTCTGCTTCTATGAATTTGCTTATTCTGGACATTCTACATAAATAGTATAAAATATGTAGAGTTTTGGGTCTGGGTTTTCACTTAGCACTATGCTTCATTTTCGTTTATATTGTAGCAAGTATCTGTACTTCATTCCTTTTTATGGATTAATAATACTGCATCATATGGTATACAACAGTTTGTTTATTCATCATCTGATGACATTGGAATTGCTTCCATTTTTTACTATTATGAATAATGCTGCTATGAACATTTGTGTACAAGTTTTTAAGGTGATGTACTTTTTATTTATCTTGGATATTTTATTAGATCTTATAGATATTTTTAGTGGGTTCCATAGTATTTTCTATAGATCTACTATAGATATAGATCTACTATAGATATACTGTAGATCTATAGTATAGATCATGTCATCTTCAAATCTGTTTCCTTTCCACTTTGGATGCATTTTATTTCATTTTCTCGCCTAATTGCCCTGGCTAGAACCTCCAATACAGTGTTGAATAGAAGTAGCAAGAGCAAACATTCTTGTCTTGTTTATGACCATATAAGGAAGGCTTTCATCCCTTCACTAATAAGTATGTTGTTCCCTGTGGGTTTTTTGTAGATACCCTTTAACAGGTTGAGTAAAATCCTTTCTTTTCCTTGTTCCTGGTTTAGTGTTTTTATCACGAAAGGGTGTTGCATTTTGTCAAATGTATTTCGTGCATCTATAAAGTAATCATGTGGCTTTTGTCCTTTAATATATTAATATAGTATATTACACTGATTAATTTTCATATATTTAACAAACCTTGTATTCCTTGGATAAACGCACTAGGTCATAGGTTCTCTTTATACCTTGCTATATTTAGTTCGTTAGTATTTTGTTGAAGTTTTTGTTGTTGTTGTTGAACTTCATAATGGGTATTACTCTGTAATTTTCTTTTCTTGAGGTGTCCTTAACTAGTTTTGGTATTAAGGTAATACTGGCCTGACAGAATGAGTTGGGAAGTGCTCCCACTTCTTTTATATATATATATTTTTTTACAGCATTCTATTAAACATTTGGTAGAATTCACCTGTGTAGCCTTCTGTTCATGGACTTCTCTGTGGGAATTTCTTTATTACTAATTCAGTTTCTTTAGTGGTTATATTCAGAATTTCTATTTTTTCTTGATGCAGTTTTAGTAGTTTTATATCTTTCTGGGAATTTATCCATTTCATTAGGTTATCTAATTTCTTGGAATACAGGAATTCATAGCATTCCCTTACAATCAGTTTAAAAAAATATATGGGAGTTTGAATGTAGTCTCCCCTCTTTTATTTTTAATTTTAGGATTTTGAATCTTCTCCACTTTTTTTTGACTGGTCTAGATTTTGAATGTTCTCCAGTTTTTTCTTAATGAATCTAGCTGAAGTTTTGTCAATTTTATTATCAGAAACAACTTTTGGTTTCATTGATTTTCTCTATTGTTTTACTCTTCTCTAATTTATTTTCTGTCCAGTCCTCATTATCTTGTCCCTTCTGGTAACATTTAGGTTTCTTTTGCTCTTGTGCTTCCACTGTCTTACCGTGGAAGGTTAGGTTATTGATTTGAATGTTTCTTCTTTTTTAACACAGGCATTTACAGCTCTAAATTGCTCTCCAACACTACTTCATCCACATTCTATAGGTATTGCCATATTGTGTCCTCATTTTCATTTATCTCAAAGTAATCTCTCTTGTACTTTCTTCTTTGAGCTCCTGGTTATTTTGGGAGAGTTATTTAATTTCCACATACATGCAAATTTCCCAAATTTGCTTTTGTTCTTAATTTCCAGTTTCATTCTTTTGTGGTCAGAGGACATATTTTTTTATGATTTCAGTTCTCTTAAATTTTGGAAACCTGTTTCATGACCTTTTGTAGTCTATATATAGTCTGTAGTGTACTAAATAGCTTAGAGACCTCTTACAGTCTAAGAAAATGTTTCCATTTGCACTTGAGACAAATATGTATTCTGTTGGTTTGGGATGGAATGTTCTATAGACTCTGTTGGTTTAGTTTGATTATAGTGTTGTTAAAATCAACCATTCTCTTTTTGGCCTTCTAATTTTGTTTCCACTCCTGAAAGAGAGGGCTATTGAGGTTTCCAGCTATTGTTGAATTGTCTATTTATCCTTTCACTTCTGTCAGTTTCTGTGTATGTCCTCTGGGTCTCTGTTTTAAGTGCATATATATTTATTAATTATTATATTTTCCTGGTAGTTTGGCCATGTTTCCTTAGAAAATATTCCTCTTTATTGATAGTAACAAATTTTGGCTTGAAGTATTAAAGCCTGATGTTAGTAACGCCAGTCTAGATCACTTTTGGTTACCATATGCAGGGTATATAGCATCTTCCATCCTTTAACTTTCAACCTATTGTGCATTTGAATCCACTTTGTTTCCCTTGTAGATAGCATACAGTTGGATCATGTTTTTTTTTTTTTTCTTTTTTAATCCATTCTGCAAATCTCTCCCTTTTAATCTCTCTCTCTCTCTCTCTCTCTCTCTCTCTCTCTCTCTCTCTTTTTTTTTTTTTTTTTTTGTTTTTTTTTTCCTCCCAAACCAGGGCACGAACCCGTGTTCCCTGCATAGGCAAGCGGAATCTCAACCACTGCACCACCAGGGAAGCCCTCTACCTTTTAATCTCTTTACATTTAATGGTATTATTCATAAGATAGGATTTATATCTGCCTTTTTATTATGTGTTTTTTGAATTTTACTTTTTATAGAGCAGGTTCTTATTAGTTATCTGATTTATACATATTAGTGTATATATGTCAATCCCAATCTTCTAATTCATCCCATCACCCCCGCCCCGCCACTTTACCCGCTTGGTGTCCATATGTTTGTTCTCTACATCTTTGTGTCTATTTCTGCCTTGCAAACCGGTTCATCTGTACCATTTTTCTAGATTCCACATATATGCGTTAATATACGATATTTGTTATTCTCTTTCGGACTTACTTCATTCTGTATGACAGTCTCTAGGTCCATCCGAGTCTCTACAAATGACCCAATTTCGTTCCTTTTTATGGCTGAGTAATATTCCGTTGTATATATGTACATCTTCTTTATCCATTCCTCTGTCGATGGGCATTTAGGTTGCTTCCATGAGCTGACTATTGTAAACAGTGCTGCAATGAACGTTGGGGTACATGTGTCTTTTTGAATTATGTTTTTCTCTGGGTATATGGCCAGTAGTGGGATTGCTGGGTCATATGGTAATTCTATTTTTAGTTTTTAAGGAACCTCCATACTGTTCTCCATCGTGGCTGTATCAATTTACATTCCCACCAAGAACACAAGAGGGTTCCCCTTTCTCTACACACTCTCCGGCATTTGTTGTTTGTAGATTTTCTGATGGTGCCCATTCTAACTGGTGTGAGGTGGAACCTCATTGTAGTTTTGATTTACATTTCTCTAATAATTAGTGATGTTGAGCAGCTTTTCATGTGCCTCATGGCCATCTGTATGTCTTCTTTGGAGAAATGTCTGTTTAGGTCTTCTGTCCATTTTTTCATGGGGTTGTTTCCTTTTTTAGTATTGAGCTGCATGAGCTGTTTATATATTTTAAAGTTTAATCCTTTGTCCCTTGATTCATTTGCAAATATTTTCTCCCTTTCTGAGGATTGTCTTTTAGTCTTGTTTATAGTTTCATTTGCTGTACAAAAGCTTTTAAGTTTCATTAGGTCCCATTTGTTTGTTTGTGTTTTTTTTCCCCTTACTCAGGGAGGTGAGTAAAAAAAATATTGCTGTGATTTATGTCAAAGAGTGTTCTTCCTATGTTTTCCTCTAAGAGTTTTATACTGTCTGGTCTTACATTTAGGTCTCTAATCCATTTTAAGTTTATTTTTGTGTATGGGGTAGGGAGTGTTCTAATTTCATTCTTCTACAGGTAGCTGTCCAGTTTTCCCAGCACCACGTGTTGAAGAGACTGTCTTTTCTCCATTGTGTATCCTTGCTTCCTTTGTCATAGATTACTTGACAATAGGTGTGTGGGTTTGTCTCTGGGCTTTTTATCCTGTTCCATTGATCTATATTTCTGTTTTTCTGCCAGTGCTATATTCTCTTGGTTACTGTAGCTTTGTTGTATAGTCTGAAGTCAGGGAGTCTGATTCCCCCAGCTCCGTTTTTTTCACTTAAGATTGCTTTGGCTATCTGGGGTCTTTTGTGTCTCCATACAAATTTAAAGATTTTTTGTTCTAGTTCTGTAAAAACTGCCATTGGTAATTTGATTGGGATTGCACTGAATCTGTAGATTGCTTTTGGTAGTAGAGTCATTTTCACAATACTGTTTCTTCCAATCCAAGAACACGGTATATCTCTCCATCAGTTTGTATCATCTTTGATTTCTTTCATCAGTGTCTTATAGTTTTCTGAGTACAGGTCTTTTACCTCCTTATGTAGGTTTATTCCTAGGTATTTTATTTACTTTTTTTTTGTTTTTGCTATGCTGAATGGGATTGTTTCCTTAATTTCTCTTTCTGATCTTTTATTGGTAGTGTATAGGAATGCAAGAGATTTCTGTGCATTGATTTTGTATCCTGCAACTTTACCAAATTCATTGATTAGCTCTACTAGTTTTCTGGTAGCATCTTTAGGATTATCTATATATAGTTACATGTCATCTGCAAACAGTGACAGTTTTACGTCTTCTTTTCCAATTTGGATTCCTTTTATTTCTTTTGCTTCTCTGATTGCTGTGGCTAGTACTTCCAAAACTATGTTGAGTAATTGTGGTGAGAGTGGACATCCTTGTCTTGTTCCTGATCTTCGAGGAAATGCATTCAGTTTTTCATCATTGAGAATGATGTTTGCTGTGGATTTGTCATATATGGCCTTTATTATGTTGAGGTAGGTTCCCTCTATGCCCACTTTCTGGAGAGTTTTTATCATAAATGGGTGTTGAATTTTGTGAAAAGCTTTTTCTGCATCTCTTGAGATGATCATATGGTTTTTATTCTTCAGTTTGTAAATACGGTCTATCATATTGAATAATTTGCGTATTTTGAAGAATCCTTGCATCCCTGGGATAAATCCCACTTGATCATGGCCTATGATCCTTCTAATGTGTTGTTGGATTCTGTTTGCTAGTATTTTGTTGAGGATTTTTGCATCTATATTCATCAGTGATATTGGTCTGTAGTTTTCTTTTTTTGTAGAATCTTTGTCAGGTTTTGGTATCAGGGTGATGGTGGCCTCGTAGAATGAGTTTGGGAGTTCTCATTCCTCTGCAATTTTTTGGAAGATTTTGAGAGGGATGGGTGTTAGCTCTTCTCTGAATGGTTGATAGAATTCACCTGTGAAGCCATCTGGTCCAGGACTTTTGTTTGTTGGAAGATTTTTTATCACAGTTTCAATTTCATTACTTGTGATTGGTCTGTTCATATTTTTTATTTCTTCCTGGTTCAGTCTTGGAGGGTTATACCTTTCTAAGAATTTGTCCATTTCTTCCAGGTTGTCCATTTTATTGTCATAGAGTTGCTTGTAGTAGTCTCTTAGGATGCTTTGTATTTCTGTGGGGTCTGTTGTAACTTCTCCTTTTTCATTTCTAATTTTATTGATTTGAGTCCTCTCCCTCTTTTTCTTGATAAGTCTGGCTAATGGTTTATCAATTTTGTTTATTTTCTTATTGAACCTGCTTTTAGTTTTATTGATCTTTGCTATTGTTTTGTTTGTTTCTATTTCATTTATTTCTGCTCTGATCTTGATGATTTCTTTCCTTCTGCTAACTTTGGGTTTGTTTCTTCTTCTTTCTCTAGTTCCTTTAGGTGTAAGATTAGATTATTTATTTGAGGTTTTTCTTGTTTCTTGATGTAGTCTTGTATAGCTATGAACTTCCCTCTTAGAACTGCTTTTGCTGCATCCCATAGGTTTTGGATCATCGTGTTTTCATTGTCATTTGTCTCTAGGTATTTTTTGATTTCCTCTTTGATTTCTTCAGTGATCTCTTGGTTCTATAGCAACATATTGTTTAGCCTCCATGTGTTTGTGTTTTTTATGTTTTTTTTCCCCTGTAATTGACTTTTAATCTCATAGTGTTGTTGTCAGAAATTATTCTTGATATGATTTCAATTTTCTTAAATTTACTGAGGCTTGATTTGTTACCCACGATGTGATCTGTCCTGGAGAATGTTCCATATGCTCTTGAGAAGAAAGTGTAATCTGCTGTTTTCAGATGGAATGTCCTATAAATATCAATTAAATCTTTCTGATCTATTGTGTCATTTAAAGTTTGTGTGTCCTTATTAATTTTCTGTCTGGATGATCTGTCCATTGCTTAAGTGAGGTATTAAAGTCCTCCACTATTATGGTGTTACTGTTGATTTCCGCTTTTATAGTTGTTAGCATTTGCTTTATGTATTGATGTGCTCCTGTGTTGGGTGCATAAACATTTATAATTGTTATATCTTCTTCTTGGATTGATCCCTAGATCACTGTGTAGTGTTCTTCCTTGTGTCTTGTAACATTTTTTATTTTAAAGTCTATTTTATCTTATATGAGTATTGCTACTCCAGCTTTCTTTTGATTTCCATTTGCTTGGAATATCTTTTTCCGTCCCCTCACTTTCAGTCTGTATGTGTCCTTAGGTCTGAAGTGGGCCTCTTGTTTTTTATCCATTTAGTGAGCCTGTGTCTTTTCATTGGATCGTTTAATCCATTCCCATTTAAGGTAATTATCAGTATGTATGTTCCTATTATCATTTCCTTAATTGTTCTGTGTTTCTTTCTGTAGGTCCTTTTCTTCTCTTGTGTTTCCCAGTTAGAGAAATTCCTTTACCATTTGTTGTAGAGCTGGTTTGGTGGTGCTGAATTCTCTCAGCTTTTCCTTGTGTGTAAAGTTTTTGGTTTCTCTGTTGAATCTGAATGAGATCATTGCCAGGTAGAGTAATCTTGGTTGTAGGTTCTTCCCTTTAATTACTTTAAATCTATCGTGCCACTCCCTTCTGGCTTGTAGAGTTTCTGCTGAGA
The DNA here is from genome assembly GCF_003031525.2 of Neophocaena asiaeorientalis asiaeorientalis. Lineage (NCBI taxonomy): Eukaryota > Metazoa > Chordata > Mammalia > Artiodactyla > Phocoenidae > Neophocaena > Neophocaena asiaeorientalis. The sequence continues at coordinate 4,336,450 of NW_020173397.1, read as the reverse complement.
AATCAGCTTTTAACCTTATGGGAGTTTTCTTGTACGTTATTTGTCATTTTTCCCTTGTTGCTTTTTATAATTTTTCTTTGTCTTTAATTTTTGTTAATTTGATTACTATGTGTCTCAGCGTGTTTCTCCTTGGGTTTATCCTGCCTGGGACTCTCTGCGCTTCCTGGACTTGGGTGGCTATTATCTCTCCCAAGATAGGGAAATTTTCGACTATAATCTCTTCAGGTATTTTCTCACATCCTTTCTCTCTCTCTTCTCTTTCTGGGACCCCTATAATGCGAAAGTTGGTGCATTTAATGTTGTCCCAGAGGTCTCTTAGGCTGTCTTCATTTCTTTTCATTCTTTTGTCTTTATTCTGTTCCGCAGCAGTGATTTCCCCCATTCTGTCTTCCAGGTCACTTATCCGTTCTTCTGCCTCAGTTTTTCTATTACTGATTCCTTCTTGTGTATTTTTCATTTCACTTATTGTATTGTTCATCTCTGTCTGTTTGTTCTTTAATTCTTCTAAGTGTTTGTTCTTTAATTCTTCTTGGTCTTTCTTAAACATTTCTTGCATCTTCTCGATCTTTGCCTCCATTGTTTTTCTGGAGTCCTGGATCATCTTCACTATCATTATTCTGAATTCTTTTTCTGACAGATTGCCTGTCTCCACTTCCTTTAGTTGTTTTTCTGTGGTTTTATCTTGTTTCTTCATCTGGTACATAGTCCTCTGCCTTTTCATTTTGTCTGTCTTTCTGTTAATGTGGTTTTCATTCCACAGGCTGCAGGATTGTAGTTCTTCTTGCTTCTGCTGTCAGCTCTCTGGTGGATGAGGCCATCTAAGAGGATTGTGCATGCTTCCTGATGGGAGCGACTGGTAGTGGGTAGAGCTCAGTAAAACTTTAATCCAGTTATCTGCTGATGGGTGGGGCCGAGTTCCCTGCCTGTTGGTTGTTTGGCCTGAGGTGACCTGGTACTGGAGACAAAAGGCTTTTCGGTGGGGCTAATTGTGGACTCCGGGAGGGCTCATGCCAAAGAGTACTTCCCAGAACTTTTGCTGCCAGTGTCCTTTTCCCCATGGTGAGCCACAGCCGCTCCCGCCTCTGCAGGAAACCCTCCAACACTAGCAGCTAGGTCTGATTCAGTTTCCTATGGGGTGACTGCTCCTACCCCCTGTTTCCTGGTGTGTGCACTACTTTGTGTGTGCCCTCCAAGAGTGGAGTCTCTGTTTCCCCCAGTCCTGTCAAAGTCCTGCAGTCAAATCCTGCTAGTCTTCAAAGTCTGATTCGCTGGGAATTCCTTCTCCCGTTTCTGGACTCCAGGTTGTGAAGCCTGACGTGGGGCTCAGAATCTTCACTCCAGTGGGTGGACTTCTGTGGCTTAAGTGTTCTTCAGTTTGTGCGTCACCCACACAGCGCTTATGGCATTTGATTTTATTGTGATTGTACCCCTCCTAACATCTCATTTTGGTTTCTCCTTGTCTTTGGATGTGGGGAATCTTTTTTGGTGAGTTCCATCATCTTCCTGTTGATGATTATTCAGCAGTTAGTTATGATTCTGGTGCTCTCTCTATTATTTGTTTCCTATGTGTCTTATGTCAGTTTTGTTTGTGACTCTACTTATTTTTCCATTTCCATTATCTTCCCTGCAGTCCAGGCCTTCACCTGGCAGGAACTCAACAGAATACCCGACTTTGTTTAGGTAGGTAGTGTCATTACAGAATGGAGTCCTAGTGATGTCAGTTTTTCCAGTATGCCAAAAGAAGTTAGAATTGTGAATTTTTTTTGGTTTTACTCAATTTTAAACTTTTGGAAACTAATTTAGATTTAAAAAGCATTGTTGTGGATCAAACAAGCTATATTTACTGGGCAAATAGAGTCAAGGAGAAGCCATTTGCCACCTGTATTTTCCGTATTTGGAAGGTCTCCTGGACCAGCTGAAGTCTGGCATTCTTGCTTCTATATGTTGTCTTTACACACTTAAATAAGTCCTGCTTACCTATAAAATAGTATGAAACAGTAGTAGTAAAAACTAACTTTTATTAAACACTTGATAGTATGTGGGTACTTTCATGTCATAACTCTTTTTATGCTAACATATTTCAGTTGCCAGATGGAATATGTGAAAAATTTATCAGAAACCAGTTAAACACCCCAAGAGCTTCTGAATGTTAGAGTTTTGGGAACCAGCTGCATGAGTGGGAAATATATTCTGGATTGAGACTTCGTGATAAAAGGGACAAGTGTTGGACATAACAGTCAAATGACTTGGCTTTTGCCTGTCTTCAACTAAATTTCTAGGTGCTTTTCAAGTTTCCCACTCTTAAAGAGATGCATTTCCATGAATGACATTGTGGTGCTTTGATCATGAATGACACTGTAGAGCTATGGAACTACCTGAAGAAACTTCTACCTAAGTTTTTGCCATCAGTACAGAATGTACAGGGGAGAACAATGCAGTTTGTCTGTCATTCACTATTCCTAAAAGTTATGTCTTCTATGACTTACAAAGCTACTAGAGAGACATTTATAGCATAAGGATTTGCATTCCCTCTTTTTCACCGTAGCACATACTGCTTCATCATATAATGGCCTTATTTTTAGTTTGATGCCATCAGCTGTAGCAAATGTTCGACCACTACTTGCTCCCTTTAAACATGGTTTCTTTCATACCCCAGTGGCGTATTAAGCATCTGTGTGTCTTTAGGTGTCTCTTGATACTTTAACTAAAGTTACCATGGTTATCTGTGGATAGGAAAGCCTTTTAACACTCCACCATCTAGGACTTGCTCTGTCTCTGCTCCCACTTGTTTTATCTTATCCTATAGAAATAGAAGGATTGCCATTGAAATGCTATAAAATGTTCTTACTGTGAGTGCTCAAGTGTACAAATCTGGTTGACTCTCAAATGATAGGTATTCAACCTGTCTTTCAATGCAGTGAATGTGTTTTGAAATTTTCATGTTTGATTTATAAACAGAAAGCCTCCCTTGACTTTATCTTCCTGTTTTTCATACTTTTTTCCTTCTTAATGAATGAAAAATAACAGCTAAGGAATGTAGCCTAGAATGAAAATATCAGAAACAGAGAGGCAGAGTGAATCAAAAACATACCTACCATTCCCCCTTGAAGTGACATTAATGTCTTAATGAATCTGACAAATTTCAATGAATTTCTAATTGAAGGCTGTTTCTCCATTCCTGATTCAAGCTGTCCCACCTAGCAATAGCAGCAGAAATGAGTCATAGTCTCTTTAGAAAGGAAAGCACTGTGGATGAGTCGGTGATGTATATTTTCCCTTGATTTGAAATGCTCTTGCTTCTGTCTTTCTGTCAACCTGAGATTTTGATTTGTAATTTTACATTGATTTTAATTTACTTCATTATTTTCCTGGAACCGTTGAAGAAGTATATCAAACAGAAACGTATTTGACAAGAATCAGAGAGGCCTTTCACTGACGCAGGCACTGTTGGGTTTTCCTTCTATTGAGGCTTTTAATAACTCTTTGCCGTTCTACTTTTTATCATCTGCAGTAAAAGTAGTGAATGGAGTATTACTTGAAACAGTCTTGGCAGAGTGCAGCTGTGCACCTGTGAGAACGAATAACTGATGCTCTTCCTGGTCGCTCAGCAGGAGTAGCATTTCAGTAGGTTTTCTTCAGTGCTCTGACATGCTCAGGGGAGTGAGGAGTGTGCATCTCGTCTTGCGTCTATACAGCAAGCTTGTTATGTCAGAGCAAGGGCTGGTACACATTTATAATACTTTGGAAAACTGTATGAATAGACAATTATTTGGAAAATTGCTCATATGAAGAGTAGTTGAATAGAAATATGTTTTCCAAGCAATTATATTTCTTTGTTAAAACTCTTTGCCCTTCATCTAAACATAACAGAATGTTTCAGGCAATCCTTAGATATTTTCCAGAGGTATGAAATTCAGAGGATTCTTTTTTTTTTTGTGGTACTCGGGCCTCTCACTGTTGTGGCCTCTCCCATTGTGGAGCGAAGGCTCAGCGGCCATGGCTCACGGGCCCAGCCGCTCTGCTGCATGTGGGGTCCTGCCGGACCGGGGCACGAACCCGTGTCCCCTGCATTGGCAGGCGGACTCTCAACAACTGCGCCACCAGGGAAGCCCCTCAGAGGATTCTTAATCAGGGATGTGTATCTGGTATAGTGTAAGCACTTAAGAAATAGTCATTGATTGGGTGTATGAAAAATGTGAGGGTTTCATGCCATGAGAAAAAGCAGTTTTTTAAGCTAAAGGGAAAAGTAAAGAATGAATTTTATGCAATATTCTTACTCTTACTGTCTTTCTGGGTACATGGTAGGGTTGTACTTCTCCCAAAAATGAGGCCAGACCAACTGCTGTGGCCAATGGAATATGAATAGAAGTGACATGAATCACACTTGGATTAAAACAGCTTTAAAAACCAGTGCCTAATTTACTTCCCTTCTCACTGTTGTGGAGATTTTGGAAATGTTTGTTGATACTCTCTTTCATGCCCCTGAATAATTGTGGTAAACAAACATTGCCAACAAACATTAGACATAGAGCATGAATCAGAAATGAATTGCTTTAAGGCCTTGATTTTAATCATATTGGGCTATAACCTAGCTGTTCTGGCTGATTTAAACGTCTTAGTTATCAGCTAATTTGTTACAAAGATCTACAGGAAATTTTGCATCCCAGTAAGCCAGGAGGAAATCCATCCTGGTAGATCCTGAAATCTGTGTAATATAATACTCGTGATTCTTCATGTAAAAGGTGATGTGACCCAAATGGTTCAGTCCTTTCTAATAACAAAATTTGTGCTTTCTGGAATATTTGTGTTTTGTAATACAAATCACATCATAAGTACAAAGAACATAGTTTTTGGAAAATAAACTATTTTTTTCTCAAATGTTACAGAAACCTGTATTTTCAAATGAGTTGACCTAAACCAGGTATTTTAGGTGCAAGCATCTGGGTTTTTGGTTGGTTGTTTTTGTGTGCCTGTTTCTGTGTATGTGTTTATGACTGAGATTGTTTTCATATATTGTGGACATAGATAAAATAAGAACTAAAATTAGAAACTAGAGTCACATACTATTAAGCACATGACAAAAATAAAAGCACTACATGTCAAAGCCTGTGAAGTAGGACCAAAATTGTACTTGCAGGCAAATACATAGCTTTAAATAAAATGTCATCATATGACATATTATTAATGAAGTTAAGTTGATGTTCAACTTGAAAAGTTAAAATAGATAATAAAGCTATAAGAGTAAAGAAAATAATGAAAATATCATTAAATAATGCAAAACCAGAAAATAAATTAGATAAATCTGAGAGCTGTGCCTTAAAAATCAAGACATACATAAATTGCTCAAATGTCTCATGCACAAGAAATAAGGAAAACATATACACTGGATTAATAATTATAAGGGGGTTATATCAATACAGAAGATATTAAAAATGTTAGATGAATGATTTTTTGAGCAATACAAATTATATAAATTGACCCAAGTAAAAAAATAATAATAATCTGGAAAAATGTAAAATGTATCATAGTTATCCCCAATAGGATGACACTGGGATGCCATCTTAATGGATAAACCACTTCAAATTAATGATACATGTGTACTTTATGTTACATAATTGTTTCAGAGCATGGAAATAGAGGGCAAACTAACAAATGTCCTTTATGAAGTGGCATAATCTAGAAGCACCTGGTGCAGAGTCTGACACACTGAATAAAAGTCAGTGCTTTTGGTGTTGATGGTGGTGATTCTGAAACCTCTGTCAGACTAGAGGGATGCGCAATGCTCTTGTCTGAATGTTTGTGTCCTCGACATTTATATGTTGAAACATAACCCCCACGGTGATGGTATTAAGATATGGGGCTTTTGGGTGTTGATGAGGATATGAGGGTAGATTTCTCATGAACGATAGCAGTGAGCTTATAAAGAGACCCTATGGAGAACCCTAACCCCATGTGAGGATACAGTGAGAATTTTCCTCAAATATAGAACTAGAAAATATGTTCAGATACACTGAACTGGCCCATTTTTAGCCAATTAGGATTTTCCTTATATAACAGAAGAATTCATGCATCAAGAATCAGGAGGCTTCAATTCGCGTTATGGAATTACCAGGGATGATTGTTGGTAAATCAGTTAGTTTGTGTGACTCTGAGTTTCCACCTGCAAACTATAGGCTCTATTAGTAATTAATTTTGAAGAGGTGGCTTATCTTTTTAATATGACATATTTCCCTTTTTTTGCATAATAATTTCATGTTACTGGTGAAACCAGTAACATGATACATTTTGATAGATAGCTACATTGATAGATAAAAATATCAGTAGAATATTTGGTGAGTTTTTAGTAAGTAGATATTAAACACTCTGATGTTTAAAGTCTTTCATTATACATGATCTGTATGTACTAATTCATCTGTTTGACAGTAAAATTTCAGTTTGAAAAGGACATTCCCTTTCAAGATATATTTGAGGCATACCCCCTACTTATCTGTCTTACTTAAAGTCTAGAAGGTCAAATTATACTAAATGATTGGAGAAAAAAGTCTTAAAGTGTAGATTGCTGATGATTTAAATAATTGTAACAGACACATTAAAACTCCAGTTTATGGTAAATATTCTGACAGCCCTTTCCCTGAGGGAATGCTCCATAACAGAGGCATCAGCTGTGATCTATTGTGAAGTTGTTTTTATCCATTTCATCCATAAATAAAACGTAAATCATCGCATATCATACCACATCTTCCCAGTAACGTGAACATTGCCGTTGCCCTTTGAAAGGTTTAATTTATCCATAGTTATCTTTTAAAGGTGTATTGATACAAACTTTTAAAGTAAATAACTCAAAAAAGGGAAAAATACTTGCAAATTACATTGAGGTTGAGCCAATGTGTATCTTCCTTTGATTTCTCTTTCAGGACTTCTTTCCTCCTGCCCACACCTTCCTTTCATCCCACAAACACTACCACTTTCCTTATTTTCTCTGCTGTTAGTCACCACGTTTAAACTCGCAGACCTCTAAGTCACTCATTTCTAAAACAGGTGTCATAATAGCAGTCTTCCCTATTTCTATGGACCACAGAGCAGATATTTCTCACACACACTGTATAGTTTCTGTATAAATGTGAGGTATACTGCTTCCCACTGAATCTAGACCTGACAGATTATCATAAAAAAGACAAACGTACGTTTCTGAACTCAATTAACAGTGGTACTTGTTTGTGAAGCAGTTGGTGTTTCTTTTAGCTTAACCTCATTAATTTATGTAAGAAGCAGATATGTATGCTGTTTATATTTTAGTATAAGCTAGCAACCAGAGGATTCATCAGAATAATAGCTGAAATACTCAGAAAAATCAATAGCTACTTTTCTAATCCAGATCTTTATCCTCACCCAGAGTGAGTGCTGGGCACCACTGTCCAGGTTATCATTCCTGGATGGACCCTCTCCTACTCACACTCAGATCGTAACTGGTGCTGGCGCAGTGGATCACCAAGCCATTCCTTTCCATGTGTTCTTTGTCTACATTCTGTTCTAATGGGCAGTCATAGTTTCTAGTGACGTCAGAAGCTTTCTTCTAGTTAATCTGTCAATTTTGCTCACACAGTGTGGCTGCTATGAAAGAAATTGGAGCTGTTACACTCTGTGCTTTGATACAGTTGGTAAAATGCAACGTGGGAGACAGTAAACCAAACACAGCATGGTAGTAATTTCTTTAAAAAGACTGATGTGCTAGCCCTCAGAGTCTGTGGCCCAGGAAGCTAGCATCCCTTTTTTCTGAGAAGAGTAATATTGTTTCAAAGCGTTATCTTACTTTCGCATCAACAGTACACATGTCTTCGGTATGTCCTCTAGGACTCCATTCAGAACACTTTGTCTTTTAACTTCATTTTCCCCGTTGTTTTGTATTTCTCTCGATTTAAGTCAAAATTAATTTGAGTGTTAATCTTAGTGTGATCTGGTACATTAAAAGTGGCAGCTTGAATATGCTGATATATCATCATGTGAATATATATCCTGTATATACTGAAGGACCTAATGTGCTGGAAATACATATTATTAGAATTATCCTTATCAGAAAGGTAACTTGTACCAGAAGACCTTGACCCTGCCTCCATCAGAAATTGTCAGAATACCTGGGATGTAGCAAAGTGTCTTTAAACACATCAGCATTGCTCTCCCTTGAATAAGATGACTCTGTTCTTCTCCATTGAAGCATTTCTAAGATTAATCCAGATTTCGGTATATTCCTCTCCTCCTAATGTGAGAGCTGCACATGCTTGTTTTAATTGAGAATGCTTAGGGGTGTGTGGTACCATTTCATGAGCAGATTTACTTACCGTTTTGTATCTTTAAGTTGTTTGTCTACGTTATAGAGAAGATTACTAAGTCGCTTTCTATGGTAATAAAATAATTTGGTAAGTACAGATTTATGCCTGCATATTAGTACTATTTAAGATTTTGCAATTTAATTATACATATTCAAAGGAAAGAGGGAAGATTCAAAAGGAAGAGAATGAAAATTAATATTTATCCATAATTATCAAATGTATACTAGGGTCCAAGTATTGTCTCATATTTTATATATATTATTTAATATTCACATCTACCATATAAGAGAAATATTACTGTTAATGATTTTAGACATCTAGAACATCCAGAGATATTCAAGAATGGTGGCCAGTAAGCTGAGTGAGACTTGCCTAGAAACCACATTTTCCTGGTCTCAAAGCCTGTATTCTTCTGGGCTACTTAAAAAAGAAGAGACTTCTCAAAGGAGAGTTCAACTTTTTCAATGGCTTAAAAGTTACTTCTATTTTTATAATAAATATATATATTTATATTTGCAATAAAATAATATCGTTATACAATTATTCCTATTATGAATATAAAATATAACGTTTTACAGTTTTTAAGTAAGATTTCAAGAACATTTGGTTTGTCCATCATAATACATCTATTTATTAGGCATTATTAGCTCTATTTTACTTACTTTAAAAGTTGGTCTTGGGACTCCCCTGGTGGTGCAGTGGTTAAGAATCCACCTGCCTATGCAGGGGACATGGATTCGATCCCCATTCCGGGAAGATCCCACATGCCGTGGAGCAACTAAGCCGGTGCGCCACAACTACTGCGCCCGCAACCCTAGAATCCGTGCTCTGCAACAAGAGAAGCCACTGCAATGAGAAGCCCGCGCACCGCAATGAAGAGTAGCCCCTGCTTTCCCCAACTAGGGAACACCTGCGCACAGCAATGAAGACCCAATGCAGCCCCCCAAAAAAAAAAAAAAAAAAAAAAAAGTGTTGGTCTTCTACAATCTGTCAGAGTTAGAGAACAAAAGGAGAGAAGGTGCCTTAGCAAAGAGAAAGCTGGAATGAAAAGCAGGTTGTAGGGGGTACAATTCCGTGTGAGAGTTAGACTGAGGCTCTGTTCTTCTCTCTGTGCCTCAGGATCTCTAGATCTTCGTTTCCTCATGTATAGAATGAGAAGGTGGAACTTAATTATCTCTCGTGACCCTTCAAGCTTTAAAAATGTTCTGCTCTTTGTCAGCGTAACTAAGATGTATTAATGTGGTTTAGAGAAGGAAACTTTGGTCCCAGCTACTTAAAACTCATCAACACAAATTATAGGAAACAACATAAGTGATGATATGGGATAGGGAATCCTGAACTAATACAGCTTATGTGTCATAAATCAAAAACCTTTATCATTTTTATTTCAACCAACGTTTTAATATTTACTTTCAATTGCCTTTCCCTTTTAACATCTACATTCCACATTAACATCGAGATAATATATATTTGCTGTGTATCCCAGGTGGATAAATGTTCTTGTAGTTGACCTTCATGAAATAACTTTATTGGTATAGTTAAGGTTAATGGCACATTAATTTTACTCAAGACATCAGTCAGTATTCCATTTTAATTTACCATGTTAATAAAGACTACCATTCTAAGTTGATGGTGTCAGTTTTGGGATGCCATAAATTCTCGTGAAGCAAATATCAATGTGAACTCCAAACCATGTATACTGCTGACTTCTAAAATTATTACTGCCGGTGCACAGGAAAAAGAAACACAGGAGTCTACATTTGGTTGATAATTCCTTCACAGCTTATGCTCAGTGATTTTCTGTAGGCAGATTGCATAAGTGCTCCCTGAGTTAACTTGCTCCAAAGGGAACAATAATGATAATTAAGAATAATTACAATAGCAACAGTGAAACTCTCTTTAGAACATTCTAGACATGTTTCACTCCTAAAATATTTATATTTCAGTAAAACAGCCAACGTTAGAAGCTCAGGGGAGAGGTCTGAAAGAAACGGTAGATGAATCCACGTTGGAGCCATGCTGGGTTGCTAAATTCTCAGAATGGAGAAATACCAGATAATGCGGGAACTGTCAAACACAGGCTGAGCAGGCTCCATCTCATAGCTCTGAGGGGACCCATTTTAATTGACAAGGCACGTTAATTCTTATCTCCCTCATAAACACATACTTGCTTGAAGCATTGTCCCAGTTGTGAAATGTGGTTTGGACCAATTGCAGATAGCACAGTCATAAAAAGCTTTATCTCAGGAGTCACATAGATAGTGGTTCAAAGTTCACCTCCACCGTTAGCCATGTGCCCCCATGAGAGTTATTTGAAACTCTCAGTTTCCTTAGCTTTAAATGGAAATAACAGTTTGTCCCCAAAGAACGGCCATGAGAGTTCAATAAAGTAATATTACGTGAGTGACCAAGACTTAGTAAACATCTTAAAAATGTAGAGTTCTGCAATTGTTTAAATTAGAAGAGCTGCTGTCTTAAAATAAGGTTTCCAAAATTTCATTCTTGGGTATGCAGTTATTGTAACATTTAGCAATCTTTGTTTTCAGTACCATTATTTTGTTAGTATTTTTATTTATATCAGCTTTAAACTTATGTTCCTTTTGTTCTTAGCCTCGTCACAACTAGATTGCATCTGAAGTCGTGGTTTTATACAACCTAGTATCTCAGTTTTCCATTCATGGAACTACAGAATTAATATATTGACATGGTTAAGAAGAACATTTGTGGCCACATAAACTTCAGAATCATTATATCTAGCTCTCCTCTGTCACTTGGCTGTTTGTGGTAAAAGAGAGAGAAGTGTCTTATGATATATAGTGAAGTGATTTGACCTTCACTTTAACTTAACCAAAGATGTAGTGAGCTGCTTTGAAATGGAATATTATTTGTTTCTTCAAAGTCCAAGTTCGTGATCTGCTGATAAGGACCAGGTATTTTGGGTGGCCATAGAAAGATGAAAGAATATTACCAACAACTGTACTTATTTGTTGTATATGCTTTGGAAAATAACTGAAGTTCTCCAAGTGGCAGTGTTCGTATTTGTAAAAATTATCTCTACCTGTGCCACAAGGAGTCACATAAGATCATATTAAAAAAAAAACATTAGATTATCTTACTTTGTAACACTTTACAGCTGTCAGGTAGTTTTTTCTTTTTAATGAGCAAAAATGAATCAAAATTTAAATAGAAAGCAGGGACTCGGATACTTTTACACCTATGATGTTAGCAGCATTATTGAGACGGCCAAAAGGTAAAACCAACCCACATGTTCAACAGATGAATGGGTAACCAAAATGTAATATATCTATATAATGAAATATTATCGAACCTTAACAAGGAATGGACTTCTGATATATGCTGTAACATGGATGGACCTTGAAAACGTGCTAGTAAAATCTGTCACACAAAAGGGTATTTTTATGTATTTATGTATGTATGTATGTATGTATTTATTTATGGCTGCTTTGGGTCTTCCTTGCTGCGTGCTCTCTCTAGTTGCAGCAAGTAGGGGCTACTCTTCGTTGCAGTGCGCGGGCTTCTCATTGCGGTGGCTTCTCTTGTTGCGGAGCACGGGCCCTAGGCGCGTGGGCTCCGTAGTTGTGGTTCACGGTCTCTAGAGCTCAGGCTCAGTAGTTGTGGCGCGTGGGCTTAGTTGCTCCGCGTCATGTGGGATCTTTCCAGTCCAGGGCTTGAACCCGTGTCCCCTGCATTGACAAGCAGATTCTTAACCACTGTGCAACCAGGGAAGTCCCACAAAAGGATAAATTTTGATAGAAAATTCCACTTATCTGAGGTCCTAAAATTGACAAATTCATAGCAACAGAAAGTAGAATAGAGGTTACCAGGGACTGAGGAGTGATTGTTTAATGAGTATAACATTTCTTTTAGGGATGATGAATAAGTTTTAGAGATGGATAGTGGTGATGTTTGCACAACGTTGTGAATGTAACTTAATGCCACTGAATCATACATTGAAAAATAGTTAAAATGGCAAATTTTACCTTAAATTTATTTTACCACAATAAATATATATTTTAAAATGAAAAACAAAATTGAGATCCTAAGATACTGAAAATCTAAATGCCTGAAACATGCTACCAGCAATGTCTATTTTTAATTGAGGTACTAACTGTGTTTATATAATGTTGTAAATGGATCAGAGCTTTAAAATGGAGAAAAAAATTGAGGTCTCCGATTAGTGGATTTCAGATTAATGGAATACTGCAGGGTTACCAAAATTCACTCTCCTGAGCGCCCTAGCTCATTCTGGCTGCTGTCATATGGGCCCAAAATTGCCATCTCACTGGCACAGAGCCTCAGCTTGATAAGCAAAGGTATTTTTTGTGCCTCAGCTGTCTTGCCTCGCAGGGAGTGATCTGGATTGACTGTCAATAGCAGCAAACACATACCTGAAGAATCAATCTCTTCCATGTTAATTTCATAGACATGCACTGCTGGAACAATGATGATTACAGGATGAAGAGTCCTATAGGAATGCTGGCTGGGGTAACAAAATCAAGCCCGTTAGCCTGTCTCTGGGGTACAGACTGTAAATGACAAGGAGAGAGAAGGGCAGCCAGGAGAGGACTTTGAAATGGATGGAAACTGTGGGATCTGGGAGAACATATTTGCATGCCGTGGTCTCCTGGAGGTTCATGGAAGCTGGCAAACAAAAGCTCAGAGTTTTCCCATGAAGTGTCATTCTGCTTCAAGTTATATTAAGTCTATGTGTATAGACTTTTAGATGTCTCTTTTTCTTCCATTTCTCAGAGCTCCTCGGTAGTGATCCCATTCTTTTTGTTGTCAGAGTGTGCCTCAAACCAAATGAACATGTTTTGAAGCTAAACAAATAGTCCATCCATTAAATTAAGTTTCTTTGATGCTTTATTTCATTTTTTGTCCTGACACATTGTGGTCAAAGTAACTGTGGCATTGGAACTCTGATTTGAATAAGCAAGCACATATACACTCATGTATCTGTGTATACTCCCATTAGTGCATTGACTCGAATTAGAATAGTTTGAACCATACAGTATGAATACAAACAGCTTCGGGAAATAGTAAAGTTTAATACTGGGCTTAATAATATTATCTGGGTGTTTGTAGAAATCTAGGTAGTAAACTGGCAATTCAGAGAGTGCTAGCCTAGAAAAACAGAAATTCTCAAACCAAGGTTATTTCCTTGAGATGAACTTCTCAGCGTTAGCACTGTTGACATTTTGGACTGGACAATTTTTTGTTCTGGGGACCTGTCGTGTTCAATATAGAATATTTAGCTGCATCCCTGGGCTCTATCCACTAGATGCCAGTAACACCCCCTCCACAAGTCATGACAATCAAAAATGTCTCTAGACACTGTCCATTGTCCTCTGGTAGGGAAAGGACAATATTGTGCAGAGGTGAGAAGCACTGTGTAGAGTATGGTGTAGAGTTCCAGGGCCTCAGTTTTGGCCTGGCTCAGAAAGCTTAAGTTTTTGGAACAGAAGGTGGGGGCAGAGGAGAGGAATGATGGAGAAAATAGACAATGTATCTGTAGTATTTTTCTCTTAAGACAGACAGACACACACACACACGCGCGCGCACACACACACACACACACACACACACACACACACACACACTATGTACTTCACCAGATGTACGTATTCTCTGTGGCATGAACTTTATCAGAACTTTCCCATTTTCTAGTCCAGAAGCATAAGACACTAACTTAAGTTGTGCCTTTCTCTATTTCGGCCAGGAGTGTGTTTTCTTCCAGATACTGTCTTTTGCTTTCAGTTTTAATTGTATAATTGACATTCCCTGGATTCAGTTTAGGCATAGTTGAATCCAGGGGTTCACGCTGTGCTCTCAGTAGGTGTCTCTCTGTGTGTCCCACCTCTGCTTCTCTCAGGCTGGTGCCAGGACAGAGGTAGGTGGCTCCTGAGAACCTCGAGCCTGCCCTCAAAAGTCCATAGATTAAACTCAGGGAAAAAAGTGTTTGGATCTGCTTGCGTCTTACGTGTTCTCTGGACCCAGCTGCTTTTCCAGGGGGATGAACCAGCCTGCGTTACCCAATCCCTACCCACTCCTCTCAGCCCACGCTCACTGATCCCCCAACTCTGAAAACAATCACAAAGAGTGATTCCCCTGCAAAGCAGAGATCTTTTATTTACTCTGTAGGAGAGAAAATTAAGCTGAAATCGCTTTATGAAAACCTCCCCCCGCCCGAATTTTGCTCATACATGTTTTCTTATTCTTTCTTTCTTTTTTTTTTTTTTTTTGCGGTACGCGGGCCTCTCACTGTTGTGGCCTCTTCCGTTGTGGAGCACAGGCTCCGGATGCACAGTCTCAGCGGCCACGGCTCACGGGCCCAGCCGCTCCGCGGCATGTGGGATCTTCGCGGACCGGGGCCCGCACCCCTGTCCCCTGCATCGGCAGGCGGACTCTCAACCACTGAGCCATCAGGGAAGCCCTTTATTCTTTCTTTTTATCTCTCTGTTTAAGTGAGGTGTTGCTTCTCTCTGCTTCCAAGGCATCCTCTTACAGTAGTTCTCAAAGTCTGATCCAGGGAACCCTGGTCAGGGTGATAACCAAGATTTTCAGGTGGCCGGTCAGATCCAAGCTATTTTTATTATAATACTAAGATGGTATTTACCTGTCACTCTCAGTCTTTCACAGGTGCCTGGCATGTGATAACACGTAAATTAATACTGAATGCAGAGACAAATAGGAGAATTCAGTTAATCTGCTGTTGAGTCTGACATTAATACAATTTGTGAAAATGTACCAACATGCCACTCTTCTCACTATTTCTTCAGATAATATAGTTATTTTTCCATAAGACATGTTGTTTATGTTAGTGTGTAATATACTGATTGTTAAAGGATTTACTACTTTTAGAAGTTTCAGTTTTAATTTCTAATATGGTAGGTATGATATACATAACCCATACAAATAAAAGCTCTTTGAGGTTCTCAGTAAATTTAAGAGTGTACCTTTTTAGGGTCTCAGTTGAATACCTGGGGTGTTCATCAAGTTTTTTCTACTCTGGCTTCTGGATCTTCAATCTCCAGCCCTGGGAGAAAGATGGTATATGTTCATCTCAAGCTGCCCCAGTGTCTGTTCTCTGCCAGGCCTTGTGGAATCTTGCCCTTGGCATGTGCATTTTAGTTTTTAGCTGACAGCTCAAGATGTCAACAGATCCTTCTCTGTGCAGCTCCCTCCTTTTCATTACCTACCCTGGAAATTCTAAATTCCAAATAGCCCCAAACTCCAGTCTCTACTTTACCCAGCGAGACCACATTTCCAGTGTGGGCATCACTTCCCTTTGCTGTGGTTGGGAAGGTGCCCACAGAAGTCATGTCGGGATGCATGAAGAGCTGATATCATGTGCTTCTTTTCTCTCAAAGATCAGCCTTGTGCTGTCGTCCAACACCTGGAAACAGTTTCCTCAGTATTTTGTTCACTTTTATAGCAGTTTACAAGACTAAAGTAAGTGTGGTGCTCATTACTCTGAAATGGCCAAAATTGGAAGCCTTTAATTGTTCCTGTATTTAGGTGTTTCTTTACAACAAGGGACTTACCAGTGGTCAGATGCATGC
This sequence comes from Neophocaena asiaeorientalis asiaeorientalis, assembly GCF_003031525.2. Taxonomy (NCBI): domain Eukaryota; kingdom Metazoa; phylum Chordata; class Mammalia; order Artiodactyla; family Phocoenidae; genus Neophocaena; species Neophocaena asiaeorientalis. The sequence continues at coordinate 4,320,540 of NW_020173397.1, read as the reverse complement.
TGGATGATAGCCAAATACAGTTACTTGTCCTTTGGGGTCTTTAGGGAATCGGTTCTAGGACCTGTCCCAGATACCAAAATCTGTGGATGCTCAAGTCCCATAGTCAGCCTTCTGTATCCACTAATTCCACATCCACAGTGATACAGGGCGATCTATATGTTTATTGAAAAAAAATCTGTATATTAAGTGGGCCAACACAATTCAAACCTGTATTATTCAAGGGTCAACTGTATATCCATATGAGGGTGGGAAAATAGGAGAACTTCTATTTATGTATTTTACATCATTTAAGATAGTGTTTAAATGTCATATATATAATTTAATAGTACAATTACATACTTTAGAGATAAAAATACATCATTAGAAGTATTATTTTTGTGTGTTTTTCCTAACAGAAGCATGCTATCAAAAAAACATGGAATTTCTCCTACAGTATTTGAACTTTTTTTTTTTTTAGAAAATTATAACATGGTACAGAGTGAAAAGGTCAAATAATTGGGGATTAAGAAAACCATCAAGGAAATATACTTTAGCATATAGCAACTATGAGGGGAAATTGAGCCCTAACTTGGATAACCTTCTCAGTCTGAGAACTCATTCAGGTGACTTGGTCTCTTTCCAAGGACAGAACGAGGGAATAGGGTCTCACTTGAAGCAAGGATAGGAGTGACTGCCACTATCTTTGAATTAATACCATGTGCTGGGTGCTGAGCCATTATTATGGCCTTTGTTTTACAAATGTAGAAATCGAAGCTAAGAGAGACTCCTTTGCCTCTGGTTTTACAGGAGTAAACGCGATGGCTAGGTTTGAACCAGTGTTTCTCTAACTCAGAAGCCTGTTCTCTTACTAGTTCACTAAGCTTTCTTGGACCTGGACTATATATAAAGCTTTTATCTATCTACAGAAATGTAGGACACCAAGATAATTTTTTTCAAGTGGTTTCAACTGTAGCAGTGCCTACCCTGGAGTTTACTTAAGTCATAACTGATTTATAGTGACCTGGGGAAATTTCAAGTTGGTATGATTTACACAATCCTTACAATCACAGTGTGCATGTCTGTGTGTGTAGAGTGCTAAGTTTCTTTTCAAGAAAGCTAAAGAAATTTGCCACTGAGTAGGAAAATGTTTGCATTCTTCACACACTTGTGCATGGATTTCCAGATTCATGGCTATTTGCTTCAAAAGTAGACAGAGAATCAATCCTGGAAATTATTGTATGTGTAACTCAATTCAGTAAGTTGTAAAATATTACTTCTTTCATCCCCTTTGTGCTGTTTAGTTACTATTTCATTCTTCATGGTAATAACAAAATATTCGATGATATTGTAAATACATACTGAGCTTTAAGATTCACTTTAGAGTTCAGTAGCCCTTTGTTGAGATGGCACTGGTCTTTTTGCATCAGCAAGTCTCTCCCTCTTTAAGGAAGAAAAACAAGTCATTTTTTGTACTTTACCTTTTGTTCTGGATGCCTTTCCCTTTCAAGATGCGGTGTTGTGCAATTAATGCTTCTGTCTTTAAAAAGAACCATAACATAGATCTCTTTCTGGACCATGAACAGCAAGAGATATGGAAAAGAACACACATTCTCAAGTATACTGGTGGGAAGTAGTACTCTTCCTTCAGAAACCCAGAATAAATCGATGTTCCTAGTGACAAGCAGGGTAATATTTGAAACCCTCCTTATTCTACGCTCATAGATCTAATTATTCAAATAGAATTTCCCTTTTCAAGTACGAGTATACCCCACATTTTGGACAGTTATGTACCAGGGTCATATTTCTTACCATAGCTGCATACCATCTCTACTATTGTCTACTTAACATTTTCTATAAATTTAATGGATTTTTAACTAATTGTGGATCTGAAGAATGCTTATACCAGTAATACAAATAGATGAACACTTGTCATTAATGGAAAATAAACATACAAATAAATATATAAATATTCACACAAACATAAAATAAATGCACATAGATTTACATTAAAATGTTCAGAAAATAAAAATAATGGTGTGTACCCCTAGAAGTCCTATGACCGTATTTTTGAAAACTGAGATCCCCTATAATCCTTATTTATCAAGGTTCTGAAATTGGAGTTCAGAGCCCTTACCATGGTTTCCATTATATACAAGCCGCTTATGGCTATGAACAAATTTTCTGCCTGGAGGGACCAGATTGTGAGACTCTCAGGCCTCCAAACTGTTTTCTTCACCCCACTCTCCATTTTGTCATCCATCATGTATAGTTGTGTGCCGTGTACTTGGTATGTGCTCAGGGAGTTGAGATCTCACACAGCAATCACACAGCACACTGAGGTCCATGCAGCTATGAGAACAGGGCAGTGCTGCGCAAACTCAAGGAAAGAGTGAATCTGGGAAAAGTTACCTAACACTCATAGAGCTTACGTTACTTCTCAGGTAAAATGGGATAATACACTCTGCCTATCGAGCTGTTTCTTTTTATTTAAAAAAGAAAAAAAACAAGGAGCTCATAGCCTTTACTGTGTATCAGGAGGGATTCTAAAAACTTTCTAAATATTAATTTATATAATCATCATAGCAGCCTTATGAAGCAAATAGGAATAATACCTTTGTTTAATACACAAGGAGAGTAAGGCACAGAGAGTTTAAGTAATTCGCTGAAGGTCACTCAGCTAGACAGTGGAGATCTGAATTCTGAAAGCCCGATTCTGCACTCTCAACCACTATTCCATGCTGTATTTCATCTTAAAGTTTATGAAGTTATCCATGTGAAAATATTTGGATTCTAACATCTATAGTTACTTTCTGCAATTTTTGCTTCATTTCATTTGTCTTCCATTTCTTGGACAGAAATATAGGTATTTTATTCCCCCTGTGGTGGTAAAACTGAGATAAGTAGCATGCACTTATAGGAAATATAGAATTCCAAGTGTCCAATATATTTTAATGTCACATCACATAATGTGATGTGGTGGAATGTCAAGCATTGGAGTTATATATGACTTGGGAATGCAGAGTGATAGGTTGTCATTACAACTGTGCCAAATTTTTGTGATAATGGTGAACCCTTGCAAATTTTATTTTCTGGTTTTGCAGATTGCCAACCCATTGACTCTACCCCTATGGTTTCCCAAGGGGAAAGACAATGGGATTTAGCCAAACTGATAATTATTCTTAATGGAAATTTAAAGGGCTAAAAAGCCTGCATTTGGATATGGACTTGAATAATTTGAAGAGAATTATTTTCCATCTCTATTCCTAGGATGTTGAGGCTGATGAGGTAGTTTTTCACAGCACTGAATTGTAGATGTGGGTGCCTCGTGAGATAAGTCATTCAAATTATGAGTTAAGTGATAACAGTAAGTGTCTGTATTTAAAGAGGACAGGGAACAGGGTCCTGTGCATCGTGGGAGGTCTGGCAATATCCATGTCATCCACCTACTAGATGCCAGAGCAAACCACCCTCCCCCTCCCCCAATTATGATGATCAAAACTATCTCCATACTTTGCTGAAACATTGCCTCTGTTTGATAATCACTGATTTAGAGCAATAGAATTTTTGGCTCTTTTATGCTGTAAACTCCTAAAATCAGTAACACCTTTGCACATGTTTTAAGACTTTAGATGTTTTGAGGATAGTATCTTAGGGGCCAAAATGCCAAGCTTACAGTTCCAAGCATATTACAATAAAATAATTATTAATATTATGTATTCTCTACTAGTATTATCTCATAAAAATAAACTTAGGTCACATCACTGGCAGAACTTTTGAGAAATTATGTATTCTCACCCCATTTTTAATATTTATATAATTAATCTCTCCAAATCATATCTGACAAATATAAGTTGTTATATAATTACAGAGTACTTTCGAACTCAATATTTTCTTTACTTTTCCCAGTAACTCTGAGGAGGCCTTTTTAAAAAACCCATTTTATTGATTAGTAAATGGAGACTCAAGAGTATTTCTTGTGAGTTAGGGAGACCAGATCCCTGCATCGGCAGGTGGACTCTCAACCACTGCGCCACCAGGGAAGCCCATTCTGAGTAATTTTAGGTGAATAGAGTTTTCTTGCTGATTAGAACCCTCAAATAAAGCTCTATCTTGTGTATGAACTTTTTTCCATCCTTGAGAGCAGTGCTAAAGACTCATGCCTGTGTCTTTTTCCTACTGTCCTAATTCTAAATCCACTTGCCACCATTCCCTTCTTCGATGTCACTGGTTGTTTGTCCTGGGACCTCCTGGAGGCTGGAACATATGTCTCTAGTCCCTCAGGTGAGCTGGCCTAATTATGTTTCATCAGGACAACTTGAGAAGCTCAGAATCTCAAGTCCCTAACCTTACAACTGATAAGCCGTATAAGCCATTCCCATTGCTCTTCACAGTCCCTTTTCTGTCTTAAATAGATTTATAGATCTCTAGGCCCTTAAGCATCTCCCAGCCCTGTTTATCTTGTCAACAAGACCCTAGAAATTAGGCTTCCAGAAAATGGCTCTTCAAGCCAGACTCTTGAAGGTGATGGTGCCTGTGTAACCTTGATATGAAGCCTCCTACACTGTGTAATATTGTCATCTCAGGGAGAGCCACTCGTTAGCTTAAGTTGTCAGCTTTATGTTTCGGTGAAATAAATGCACATTTTCCCTACAGTAATGACTTTTCTTCTCACTTTGTGAAAAGTGCAAGTACCCTTGTTATCGAGAGATAATTGTGTTTTAGCAGTGCCACTTACTGTGCCCAGTGAAAGTCCCAAGGATGTGATTATCTCTTAATAACTCTAAGACCTGTTATGTATCATGTTGTATTGTTGTTTACATTGAGTGTGTGTGGGGGAACCCATTAGTGATCTCTGTGGTCCATATTATATGTCATGATAATGACAAAAGAATCAAATGACCATTTGTTTGCTTGTAGTTAGCACGATTAGAAATGCATCCCACTTCCCACTGGAAAATGCATTTAAATGTAATCTCTTTCTTAGTATTAGTTTTATAACCCGGATATTAGTACTAAATTATGTCAAGCCAAACTAATGGAAATTCTGGAAATAAACATGGGTAATTTAATGTCTACATGACCTTTACCTCTCACAGAAAGGTCAGGCTGGGTTTTAAGTACCTGAGAAGGAAGTAAACGCCCATGAGAAATACCTGCTGATTCAGTGATGGAAAATGCCATCGATAACTGAAGTAAAATAGAATATGTGTAAGGAGAAACACCTTAAACGCCTTTGAGAATATGGACAGCCATTGAACGGCGTCTCTTTCACCTCATGCTATCTTTTCATGTTCAAACAAAGCAGTAAAAACAGACATCATTTACTGAATACCTGCTGTATGCCTGATAGCTTTCATACGTTCTATCGTTTTATCTTCACAAGAACCTTGCAAGGTAGTTAATGTTCCTCATTTACAACTGAGGAAACGGGCATGGTAGGGGTTAAATGACTTTCATGAGTTCATGTAGCAGGAAAGTGGTGAAGCTTCGAATCTGACCTGAGAGCCCATGTGTTCGTTATCCACCGATTATGTAAAGGCATACTGCACAGGAGGCTTCAGTGCAATCATAGACTTGTAACTGCCGTGATCATATACATGTTTATTATTAGATACATACCTATCTGAGCCCAGTGAAGGTGAAAGAGCCCACTGAGTGGAAAGATTCTCGTTTCTCCCTTCTAATTTTGCATCCTACATCTGTGAGAACTGAAACAATTAGAGATGTCTCTTCGGGTTTTTTTGAACATTTTCATGAGACTTATTTTCATTCCTTTACCTGTCACTTGAGAAGGATTGTTTTGTCCTGAATAAATTACCAACACACCATTTAGTTCTGAAGTATTGGGAAAGGTCTAGATCAGGACATTTTGTTCTCTAGAGTAAAATGATCCTTTTTGACCCAGGCTTTACCAGCTGCTGCCTCTTTATAGTTGCTTTTTGCCAGGAAGGTCTATGGTCATTCATGGATTTCTGGTTCTTTTGTATTGTGATATAGCCAGTGCATTTGTGTTGATACCAGCTCATTTGTTCAGAACTCTGATTTGTCCAATCTTTCTTTTGGCCGAGGGAGATTCATCCATTTATTAATTTGTTCGTGTATTAATGTCCTCTCTATTCTCACATGTGCTTTTTTATAATAAAAACCATCATTAAAATTTAAACATAACTTAAAATTATTACAACAGCAGCTAAATGACACGGATGGTAATATTGGAAAATATAAATTTTCAGTGATTTTAAAAATTAAATATTTTGTGCATATTATGAGCTGGGCACTGTACATAGATTATCTCATTCTGCCCTTATAAAAACAGTGTAGGGTGGGAATATAATTATTATGCTCATTTTATGCATAAGGAAGCTGAACTTAAAGAAGATGAATGGAATGAAAACGTTTCCTCACGTTCTTGTCCAGGGAGAGGCTATTATACAATCAGTGCATAGATGCATGGTTTCTTTGCTTGTGTAAAGCAGCACAAAGGTGGTATGGAATAATTCCTGTATTTTTGCCCCATTTCAAGGAATGGACTTGGATGTCTATCTACCTGATTTATCTCTGTGTATGCTGGCACATCTGAAGGGAAGTTTTAACTAAGTCACTTTACCCCGATAAGAATATGGCTAGTCAACTTTTCTTCCAATAAAGACTGAAAAAACATTTCCTAATTATTAAATCGAAAACTTCTCAATATCTCCCTAGGCATCAATAGAAATATATTTTTAAGACCAGCCATGAAAATACACTGTGGAAATTGAACTTAGTTTCAGTTGCATCCCTTACTATAACTTAGTTTTTAAGTTGGATTCATTCATTCAGTCAGCACACATTTAAAGAGCACATGTTTTAGACCAGGTTGTACTAGGCTCCGCAGCTGCAATTTGAAGAACAAGACAAATTAAGACAGGTAACTGTTTCCCCACAATAAATAATGTGTGTTTGTGTGTGGTCTGGGTGATAAATATACTGTGATTGTTGTCATGCTGAATATAACAGGAGCGCGAGATCCAGTTTGGAAATACTATGGTTTTGTTAAAAAGGTTATTTCAAAAATATTAATCTATTACTCTGTTACATTTATTTAAATGATTTTCGTTTGTTTTTTTTGGGGGGTGGTAGAGTAGTAAATTTATGACGACAGCAAACCCTATGATGTAAGGGACCTTGTTGTGTTTCTTCTAGTAATATTTTTGATTAAATGAATAAATGCAAACGTAAAAACTCTTGGCCTATAATAGTAAAGAATAGCTGACTATGATTCATATTCAGGAGCCAGGAAAATTTGTATATGGGGATTTCCTTGTAAATAAATGGATAGCATGATGAACTGATTTTTGTTTGTTTCATCTATTTTTCACCTGTATGTTTCCCTTAGCTTCTTTAGACACAAAGATGGGACTTGATATTATTCATGGAAAGCTTGCCTTCAGTGGGCTTATTTCTTGACAAGCAATTGTTGAGTTAAGATGCAGAAACCTGCTCTAGCTGACAGAAATAGAAGCACTATTGAAACCACATGCCAGGCAAAACAGTGGCCCTCTCAGAACAGAAGACTAGATAAAACCTGACCTCATGCGGACTTGACTTGAAAGGTGGAGAGATGTGGCTACTTCTCACCTCTTTTACCTTATTTTCATTCCCTTATTTCTCTTGGGGATGAGGAATAAGGGTATATGCTATCTCAACTCTCTCTTTTCTCAGAATATTTGATTCATTCCCCAATTCTCTCCACAGACTGGCTTCTTTGCCAGTTATTCCACCTTTACATGCTTGGACCTCTTGTTGCAATTCAGTATCTCTGAGAGACTCTTACTGGCTTAATATGGGTTGAGTGTTCATGAGTGGTTCAAAGCTGTAGCCAATTAGGGTGAATCACATAGTGCGTGTGGCTTTCCTTTTTAGGAGCTATGGGTAGGGCAAGTTCTTTTAGAAACAGATGTCCGTTCAGAGGCCTTCATGGGTAACTCTCAGATATTCCTCCTTACTTTTCCAACCTTTCCATCCTGCTTTCCATTCTCTGTGGCATAATTCTTTGCTTGGTGGCAACTAACAAATCTGATAAAGGTATTCATGATGTTAGCCCATCCAACAGGTAAATTCTTTTGACTAAGTTTCCCTCTGGAAGCAATTCCTAAAATCAAAGGGGTGGGATTAGTGCTAAGTGTTCTAGACAATGGGGAAATTCTTTGAAGTATGTACTCATTTGTCATGAGACTATTCATAATGGATGAGAAACTCTTAACAGCATTATTATCAAGTTACTGGTTACCATATGCCAAGTAGTAGACTGAATACTAAATTGCATTATGTTACTTACTTTTCAGTTGTTTTTTGAGGCTGAATAACAGTATCCTCCCCATTTTATAGGTGAAATTGAGGCTTCCCATGGCTAGTAAATAATTGAACCAATATCCCATCCCAGGCAGCTTTCTCAGAGATTGTGCTTTTAAACAAGTGGAACATAATTATAATTTAATGAATAAAGTTACAGTCTGTTTTCATTTCAAGTCTGTGTCATTCCAGTGGATAAATGTAATCCTTACTTTCATTCTGTGAAGAAAAAAAAATTGTGTATATATATATATATATATATATGTGCCAAGGTTGTAGTAATAATTGAAAAGAAAGAATGAAACCTTGCCCAAAGTTTTTTCATTTTTGTTTTTAGGATAATTTTCATTTTAGCTGTTGTTTCTGATATGTAAGCTGGAGTTGCAAATGGTGCCAACAGCTGTAAACAGAGCTTTACCTTCTTAACAGTGGGTATCCTTAGTGTAAGAAAATAGTCAGGCTTTGAGGCACATACACATATATACGGCTGGTGAGCAACCATATTAAAATAAAACAAATAGTGATATAGTTATGATTCATGGTGAAGTTGATAGCATTTTTTTTCTATTTCATAGGAAGCACCTCCTTAGATTTGTTAGAATAATTTGTGGCACTTTATTTTTGGAGAATATGTAAGAAAGGAAAGAAAAAATAATTGCATTCTTAATATATGAACAATATAAAGAGCACATGTTTGGTTCTTACCTTCCAGACATTATTGATACTAACCTGAAAGTAAAGGTGGTTAGGTACTTAATAAAGTGATGAACTATTATGGTACCCAGCAGGGGATAGCATAAGATTAAGAAGTGATAAGGTATTTATGGCTAGTCAAGAAAATACTATATTTCTATCCCAGTCAAATATGCTATGTTTCAGTGTAAATTAGATGAGAATATTATAGTTAAATATATTTTTGAGTGGCTAATTTATATATATATATCTACATAAAATGATATTTTCAGTTATAAAATATTAAAAGACAATCATTTTACACAGAAGTAAGGTTAACCACAGTAGAAGCTTGGTTAGCAGATACACACATATACATAAACATGAAGCTACGAGTATATACATTTACTCTTAGTAATATCATGTATATATTTTCCTTAGAAAAAGTATTACTTCAAGGAAGAGTACTCCCAGGTAGAAAATTATTTTGCAATTAAAGTTTAACTTGGTGGATTTAAGAGAAGATATAATGCCATATTTGTTGGAAGAGTTTTTTTTTGTTTTTGTTACCTTCATTTTACATATTTATAAAACTAACAAAAACAATAGGATGCCTTCTAGTTCATTGCTTACCTTTTCGTTATTTAAATCAGTTTGTAACATATTTTGTTAGGAAATGGTCGCTCTTAGTGAATTTGAATACCATAGAATGTCACAGGCTCCAAGAGCTGGTAAACTAAGAAAGAAGGGATAGAGTGGTGAACTGACTTGTCAGTAGTCACACGGCAAGTCACACAGCTAGTTTGATTTAGTTTGTTCATTTACTTTGTTTCTCTTGTTTATTAGTTTTTTATATCCTATATATAAAGTATGAGAGAAGTCATACAGTATTTGTCTTCCTCCCTCTAACTCATTTCACTTAGCATAGTACTCTCCAGGTCCATCCATGTTATTGGAGGTGGCAAGATTTCACCTTTTGTAATGGCTGAGTAGTATTTCATTGTATGTGAATCTTTTTTTATCCATTTATCTGTTCATGGGCACTTAAGTTGTTTGCATATCTTGGCCATTTAAAATAATGCCGCAATGAACATAGGGGCGCATGTGTCTTTTTAAGTTGGTTACCAGATGGGAAGGGGGACATGGGGAGGGCAAAATGGTTAAAGGGTGACAGATGGAAAATAAACTTTTGTTGGTGAGCACACTTTTTTGGTAGGGTATACAAAAATAGAAATATAATGTACATATGAAACATATAATGTTAATAATTAAGGTTACTTCAATAAAAATAAATTTAAAAGATTTAAAAGTACATGAGGTAAAAAAAAAAAAAACCCAGAAAGTGCACACAGCTAGTGAGACACAAAGCAAAGAAAAAAACCCAACCTCCTAATCTAGGCTCTTAATCTAGGCGATTCTACCAAGCTGGAAATCCACACTAACTGTATTTAATTTTTATTTCCTTCTAGTTTAAGTTTAGAATGGGAATAATTAAGCATCAGCTACGTATAAGAATACTGATCCTTGAAAAATGTATTTATTTGTATATTTTTTGTTTTTTTTATTCTAGGAATTGTTGACATATAGTAACTCCACAGCATGTGGCCCCAGGAACTACCCTAAATGGTAAGCTTCCCATAGGGAAGATTTTTTCTTACATTCATTTCACCTTTGATTAGCATCCTTAGTTACTATGGAAACATTGAGATCCTTTCCTTAGAGAGTGATAGCATGAGATCATTTCTGATGTTTTTCTTAGGGTTGAAGTTAATGAAGGTAGTGAAGTCATATAAATTTAAACCTTGAAAATAGGAAGTTGAGACCTTTCTGGGTCCTTTCTGGAGAAGATACTTGAGGCAGATTTTTGGTGGTTCAGATTAATTTGATAATTCAAAAACTTCAGAATTCGGCGTCATGGAGAGAGTCCTGGGAATAAAATGAAGGTTGTTGCATTTTTGCCCATGGTTTACAGATAAGACATTTTCAGTCAAATCTTCAAAATACTAAGTTAACTAGATCCTAAAATTGAAGTCTTTTAAGGGTAAAACATGACTGTTGTAACTTACTGTCTATAGTGCACGCAGTTTTTTCTTTTATGAAACATACAGGTCTAAAAAAATAAAACTGTTACTGTTTTAGTTACCTAAGACTCCTGTAACAAAGTACCATGAACTGGGTGAGTTAAAACAATGGAAATATATTTTCTCATGTTGAGTAGGGAAGAAGTCTGAAATCAAAGCGTAGGCTGGGCTGTGGTTTCTCTGAGAGCTCTATAGGAGAAATCCTTCCTTGCTTCTTCCATCTTCTGGAAGTTGCCAACAATTTTTGGTGTTCCCTGGGTTGTAGTTGCATCAGTCAAATAAATCTCTGTCTTCACATGGCCTCCTCCCCTGTGTGTGTCTGTGTCCAAATTTCCCTCTTCTTGTAAGGACACCAGTCCTTATATCAAGGCCCACCCTAGTCCAATATGACCTCATCTTGATTATATCTGCAAAGACCCTTTTTCCAAATAAGGTCACATTCACTGTTATGGGGTTTAGGATTTCAGCATATGTTTTTGGGGGACATAGTTCATCCATAATAGTACCTGGCCCTTAAAAGAAACAAGAGTGATCGTGAAGTTAACTATGGTTAACTAGACATAAATGGGGAAAAATACTAACCTGGAGGCTGGTGGTAGAGGAAGATCTCATTGCATTGTTATACACTAAATAAAATGCTCGCTTACTTTAAAAGATACAATAATTATCTCCAGATGGCCCAGTTGTCTCCCAAACAATATAATCAAAATATTCAGCCATTCACCATAAGGATTGATGGCAATGCGTAAATATCAGTGCATGCTTTTGACTCTCAGGGAATTTTCTTAACACCCTCTATTGAAAAAATATGTAGAAAAAATTTTATTTCACTTGATTTCTCAGATGATTTTCATAAGCCAAGTTGGAGTAAGGTATCCTTTAACAATTAGCTGTTAATCCATAAAGAACCACCTAAAAATTCAGTGGCTAAAAACAGTAACCATTTATTATTTCTCACAAGTCAGGTCAGCTGCTTAGGTCTTCTGATACGAAATAAGATTCCCCCAGTCTTGCTGGGTGCGTTTGTGTGTCCTGGATCAGTTTGTAGGTTAGTTGGGGGAGACTTGCTCTCTGTGGTCGCCAATCCTCCAGTAGGAGCCAGGCTTCTTCTCATGGTGCTGGCTTTATTCCAAGATATTCTGAGTGTTTTCAAACTTGCTGTGCACTTCTGTCTTTACCTCCTCAGACTTGTTAAGCTATAATCCATCCCACACAAGGCAATAGGATTGATCTTCTTAAGTCACAATTCTAAAGCTAATCCAACTACCAAAACCACCTGTAAATCTGCCACTGTTCCCTATTTTCCTTGGTTCAATTCCAGCCATTTAACATGGTTTCAAAAGATTCTACATTATTAGGCTCTTGCTTACCTCTCTACCTTTCTTTCTTTCCCCCACCCCACGCTTTCCAAAATAGGTTCTGAATTTCTTTAAATTGTTAAAATATGCCGTCTTTTCTCTTGCTTTTGCTCATTCTGTCCCTTCTTCCAGGAATAGTCGATTTTTCTCCTCCTGCTTACTTCTCCTATCTTTGTGTGATCAACTCCTTCTTCCAGGAAGGCTTCTATGTTTTTCCTTTGCCTGAATTAGGCTTCCCTCTGCTGCTAACATTGATGTAAACAATACGATAATCACAGTGTACTGTAATTACTTGCCTGATTATCTTACTCTCCCACCTTAGACTCTGAAGCCAGTGATTACATCTTCTTGTACAGTATGGTATCCCTAGAACCTAGCAGTACATGCAGAAAGAATGTCATTAGTAATTATTAATGGAAAGAATGAAGGATTATTTTCTGGACATCTTTTCTGCTCCAGTTCTTCTGTCTTTAAATGTTTAATTTGTTGGACATTTTTGGAATTAATATTGAAAGGCAGGAGGTCACCTTCACTCAAATTTTCCTGATCCTCCTTTGGCCCCGTCTTAAGGAGGGCTCTGACACCCTCCGGTGCCCTGGCTTTTTTGTTTTCTGTAAAAGCAGTAGCCTGTGGAACAGAACAGCTGCAAAACAGGATTATTTTGGTTCACGCGTTTGCTCTTTTCTTCTTTTAATTTGAAAAAGAAAAAGTTTAATTTGTTGCTAACACTTTAAAATTAGATTTCACATGAAATGATGGTTTCTAGATTCTCTTAGAAGGAATCAGATTATCTTTCTACCCTGAGCCTGCATTCTCAGATGCCAGGGGGCTTACCTGAGCAGCTGGTGCCTTCCTCTATCTTCAGTTCATCATGCCCCATCATTTACTACCTATATGGCCCTGGCAGGCACTTGAGTTCAATGTCCTCACCTACACAGACACCTGAATTGATGGTATGTGGTAGCTTAACTTGGCTTCTAAGAGTTTGTCTCTCATGAACGAAAGATCGTAGGTTCGGTGGCTGGATGAGCCATTTAGTTCTTGCTGACATATCTATCAACTATGTGCCATTTAGCCATTTAGTTCTTGCTGACATATCTATCAACTATGTGAAAGTAATTTTGGCTTCGTGTTCAGAAGTCTGTGCTTAATCTCCTTCTCAAACGCTTGAACAGATAAACTAATCTATCCAAGACTCTTTTTTCCCATCTGTAAAATGGAGAAATAGAGACTGTGATACTGTGTATGGACTTGTATCATGTAAAGTTGCTTTGTAAAAACCACAAAATTCCAGCTAACCTATACACACAGAGAAAAAAGAAGAAGATTGTTAGTTCTTTTTTTCTGGATTGGTACAAATAATTTTCATCTTTTGTTAGGTGATGTTAATTAAAATAGATAAGGGAAATTAAGTATCCATACATACTACAACGTGGATGAACCTTGAAAATGTTATGCTAGGTAAATAAGCCAGACACAACAGGCTACATACTGTATGATTCCATTTATATGAAATGTCCAGAATAGGAAAAACGATAGAGACAGAAAGCATTTTAGTGGTTTCCAGGAACTAAGGGCAGAGAATAATGTGAAGTGGCTGCTAATGGGCCCACAGGGTCCTTTTTGGGGTGATGAATATGTTCTGGAATCAGATAGTGGTGGTGGTTACAAGATCTTGTGAATATACTAAAAAACACTGAATTGTGCAGTGAATGGTGAGTTTTATGGTACATGAATTATATCTCAATAAAGTAATAGAATATGAAATTCATGTTTTAGGATGACAAAATTTCTGTTTCAGATATGGCGACTAGGGAGTGTAACAAAATAAGCAGGTTCCTTGGGTTGTCACTCAAATCAATGTACACTGTCTTCCTAAAAGTCCTGCTGTGTCCTCCAAAGCCAAAGACCATGTCAGATTTCTAATTGTAAGAATTCATCATTTAATACAATGGTTATGAATGAAGGGGTCAGACAGAGATGGGTTCATTTTTTAAATTTATCAATTACAACTTCTCTAAGCCACACATTCTTCAAATGATAAAGGTACTAATAGCCATCTTGTTGGGTTATTGTAAGAGTTAGGAAGAGCAAATGTCAAGTTTTTACCATGGTGCCAGTTACAAAACAGCTCCTCTATAATTTATATCTATATACACACATATATATAGATATTTAAATATATATATATTTGAATTGAAGTATAGTTGATTTATAATATTATGTAATTGATGTATTTTAATTAGTGTTATTTGCTTGTAAGTATTAGGCTATAGATTTTTTGGCGACTCAACTAGATTTTTGGCGAGTCAACTGTTCCAAAGTTGGCTTCTTTTTTTTGGGCGGGGAGGCGGGCCTCTGGGCCAGAAAGAAAAGAACAGCTAGAATATCTGCTAGTGCTTCTTAATGAATTTAATCAGCCCCGCATGGACTTTTGATATAGCAGGGAGATATTTAACAGAGAAACATGATTTTTATGCTTCCTGTGCTCCTCTTGGTAGTCGACAGATCCTTCCCTGGCAGAGGCAACATTACCTGTGCTGAGAGAGGAGCATTAACATACCGTGAAGGTGATGTTAGAACTAAGAACACATCCCTGTGGCCTCATATTAAAATCCGTCTGTGCATGTGCTTCTGAATGCAAGTCAGGCTGTTGCCAATGAGAAGATAAACTGCCGCCTTAAAATGTATGATTCAATTGTCCATCATGTTTATTATTTATGATTTTTTTTCCCTTTAGACATCAGTAGAGATGCTTTTACCTTTGGCTTTGGCTTTGGAAATTGAAATTAAAATCATACTGTGGGGATATAGAAGATAATTGAGTTATTCAGTGAAGTATACTATAAATTGTAACATTAAGCAGAATTGTTTAATCTTCATTATGAAAAAAATGACTGTATGAATTGCTCCATTTGATCCAGTGGCTGCTTTATGCTTTCCCTTATGGATAATGGAAAGGACTATGCTATGGTGTGGGTGGCCAGAATAGCCTGAGACTGCATCATTTGTTCTCGGAGCAAGTATGTACACCAGCATCTTCCTTAGGACCTGGCAATATGGTGACAAAATATGCATGTAGCCTCGAATTCTGGGTTTGATACCTAATAGGCGTGGCAGGTAATAAGTAAAAAAGTACTAATTGTGTTAGGTGCTATGAGGAAAGGAAGAGGATACAACAATAAAGAAGCACAGCTGATCTGCATCAAGACTAGCTTGTTATGTGACCCTGGGTAGGCTGCTTCTCACCAAAGGCCATCAGACTTCTTTTCACATAATGAATCAACCCTTTGATATTAGGGTATGATCCTCTTTCTGTTCAGAGTAATGCGTTTTGACATCATATTTATTTCATATCATGTTCAGATTACTATTCCTCCCTTATTTAAGTTGATTTTTGCCAGGGGTTCCTTTTCTACTTTGTTTTCAGTCCTTATATGTCATTTTAGGTGTGTCTCCTTTTAGTAGCATATAGCTGTATTTTTTCCATCTAATATTTTTTTCTCATTTATCAAGAGAGTTGAAAAGTTCACACTTATTTTGAATCTTGAACTATTTTTACATTCTTCCTACCACCTTATTTTGTGTTGGCATATTTTGTGTGAGTTTTTTTTGTTTTGTTTCTGCATATTTCTTCTTTTCTGTATTCTAATAGACCAACTGATTTTTCTTTTATTCTACTATTCCTTCCCATTATTTCAGATTTCTTACTCTATTTCTGCTTGTAGGAGGCTCCCTTAATTTTAAACTTAACAATGCCAAATTTAACAATGTTCTCAAATAAAACCTAAAATTCTCTAACTCTAATTGTACCACTCAAAGTTCCAAGTTTTTGTTGTACACATAGTATTTCAGTTCAACTTGATTTTTCTCTCCGTTAGTGATTCTAATTGTTATATTTAATATAGTTAAGGCTTCATTTACATAGATTTCCCTATATATTTACCCATTTATTTTTTAATCATTGTTTCCAGCTTCCTGCTCTTTTGTGTTCAAGTTCCTTTTACTTAACACACCCACAAAAGATTTCTTTTAGCAAATTCTTTTAGTGGTAAATTCTCTCTTTGTTTATCATTAAATGTCATTCTTTTACCATTTTTTTTGAGTAATATTAAACTAGGTTGGGAATTCCTAGTTGACAAATTTTTCCTCTCAGTACTTTGAAAATATTGTTCTATTGTTTTCTACTCTTTATTTACTGCAGATTTTGAAGTTGTCTCTTAGTCAAATTGATAATCTTGTATATGTGATCTTTTTCTTTCTGTTTCCTTTTAAGATTTTCTCTGTTTGGAGTTCTGAAGTTTCACAGTGATTTGTCCAATTATGCATTTATTTTTAGTTTTTCTCATGTGATGTCTTACTTTCAATCTGAAGACATGTTCTTTTTTTCAATTTTGGAAAATTCTCATTCATCATTTATTTGAATATTGACACTCTTAACATTTTGTTTTTTATTGTCCTTTTCTACATATCTAAGTAGACATATTTTGGACCATTTATTTCTCCTATCTATAATGCCTAGCTATCCTTTTAAATGTTCTGTTGCTTTACATCTCCATTTTGCTTTTTGAGAAAATCCCTCAGATTCCTCCTCCAAGTTTTAAACCCTTTCTTCATCATTGTCTACTCTGTTATTTAACATTTTATATCAGTCAAAATAGCAAGTTGATGCTGCACTAGCAAACAACTCCCAAGTCCTATGGGCTGAAGCAGCAGAAGTTTATTTCTCCCTCAGGTTACATACCCAGTGCAAGTTAACACGGGGGCTCTGCTCATTTTATTTACTCAGGGACCCATGTTGATTTAGTCATTGTCAGGAAATGATTCCATAAGTGCTGAGGCAACATACAGAGAACCTGTGGGATCATGAGCTGAGCCTGAAAGCTTTTTCCCAGGATGGACACATGTCACTTTCGTTTACATTTCATTGGCAAAAGAAGTCACAAGGCCATGGATGACTACAAAGAGGGTAACATTTGCTTGGAAATAAAGGACAATACTTGTGAAAAGCATTTAATTGCAATACCAAATGTCTGTTGGCTTTTAAATTTTCAATTATTTTTTTTCCTTGAACTTCTATTTGGTTTATTTCGTTTATCTTCTGTGTATCTTTTATGATGTTCTGCTGTTTTATTATGGGTTCAATTCCTTTTTATCACTTTCCAAACTCTTATTTTCTATTCATGTTCATGATCTTTTATTATTCCTAGTGCTTACATTGCTTTTTTTTTTTTTTTAACTGTGCTAGCAGATTCATTTTTGTGATAGCTTTTTCTTTCTCGCATATATTTTGTCATTTTGTATTGTGAACTCACATTAGGTATGTTTTTTTTCTGTGGGAATGCTGTGGACCCTGTGTTGTGAAAACTTACCCCTGAACTAGTTTTGCTTTTGCTTTTACCAAGGTCCTGGGATGTAAAGTGTCCCAGACCAGTGTTAATTTCCTACATCTCATGAGTAGTATACATTTAGATCATATACTTAAGCTTGGCAAAGGCTTGGAGTGTCATTTTCTTCCAGGGGGCACATTGAACCTGGTACAGACAGCAAAATTCCAGACTGTGTCTTGAGGTGGCTTGAGATCACATAAATGGCTCTCAGCAGTGACTTTGTCTCCAAAGAGCGTCCCATCTGGTACCTGCCTCTCGGGCAGATGCTTCAAGATTAGTAAGTGGGTTCCTTTCACCTACCGCCCAAGCACTTTTCAATCCAGTGTTTTTGTGCTGGTTTTCGTGTTGAGTGATTCTGCATGCGAGCCTTTTATGAAGCAGGTTTTCCGTTCCCTGCAGCTTTTTAGTTTTCGTGAGCATATGCCCCTTTGGTTTTAAAACCTAGAGGTTTTGGGGACTCATCTCTGTTGTGCAGGATCTAGCCATTGCGGTGTCTGATGTGGAGCTCGAATCCCTCACTCTCCAAGGAAAATAACCCCACCTTTGTAATCCCTCCTGTCTGTGGATTGCTGTGGCTGGCATGTGAGTTTTTCCTTGGTGAGCCCATATGGCTTCCTCTTCTACCTGTCTCAGTGCTGTCCTTTTACCTTTTGTTGTGGAGACGCTCTTCATCTAGCTTTCAGGTCTCTTTCTGAGGGAATTATTCCATTTGTAGCTGGCGATTCCTTGTGTCTGTGGAAGAAGGTTAGTTTAGGATCTTCCTATGCCACCATCTTGAACTCTCTAGATGGTAAAATACTTTGCCTGTAATAAGTTAATGGAAACTCCTCTCCCACTCCCTTTCCCAGTAGCTGGAAATGGATTAAACAATAGAAAATGGAAACCCTGAATCTTCTATTGAATTTTCTTTTATACAGGATTAGCAGTCAAGAAGCACTAAGTGAAACAAGGTAAAAAACATACAGGCAACTGCTGATGGGAGTTTTAGAAGGCAGGGAAGAGGTGGCTCCCCTGGTGTTAAGTGCTCATATTATACATTAACCAGGGATAAGCCCCATCCTTGCTATAATTTGAGTCAGATCAGAACTGAACATTCAAAGCAATCTGCTGAATACAAAAGTAATCTTTGGGTTGTCTGCTGAGTATGCAGCCCTTTTGCTTAGAAATATCGAAGTGCCGCAGCGCAGGCTAAAAGGATGTCCAGGTGTCTCCTTGTACCACAAACTGATAAGAGCAGGAGATTTTTGTCTTTGAGGATTTTGATGAGGACACAGAGACTAGATGAGACCTGAGCAAGGGAACCAGTGGGTCATGCTAATCTTGGGCTATTTAAACTGACTATGACTACATACTAACACAGAAAGAAGAATGTGAAAAGAGAAAAGAAAACAACATGGCAGAGAGAGAGAGAGCAAGCTGAGTGACCACGTGGTCCCAGAAATAGAGAAAGGGTAGCACCTTTGCACCTGCCCTGTTGGTTGTGATTTTGGTCTAGCTGTACTTTGTAGCAGTAGGTTTTCCGAGATTCCTTGTATTCTTCCAGTAAACTTCTTGCTTGGTCTGCTTTAAGGGGTTCTCTCTTTCTTAAAACTGAGATTTCTTGGCCTGGACATTGACCACATGTGCCCTATGACAACAAATCGATACTGTCTATTTTTAAAAACCAAGACTCCTTGAAATCAACATCATAGTTTTAAGTCATAGACTGAATAACTGGGAGATATTAGGCAAAACTTCTCTAATTCTTTTTATTTCTGTATTCCTACCATTACACATAGATAAAATTCCATTATGACGGAATTCCAGACTCACAGGTTAGAAGTTAGGACAAATGCTAAAGCTACTTGAGAAACGGGCAAACTGTGCATAATTCAAGGATGTTGCTAAGCAGATGCTAGTTTGAGGGCATTAAGATCAGTGCTGGCACCTTTAAATAGCTAATACAGCTTTCTTCCGAGGCGGCCCAACTACCGACACAGTATGGTTTATCCACTGGGAGGCTGTGACTCACTTATTCTCCCAGTTCCCCTATGTAATCTGACACAGTGTATCCCCAAGACACTTCCTGCTGCTAATGCTTCTATTTCTATCTTGGAGCCTTTTAATTTGTATTTTCCCCAAATGGCTTACGTCTGCTTGTCAAGTGGGGTTCTCACCTCGCTTGGAACTCCTGGCTCTTTGATAAGGAATAGCAGGCTGGCAAGAGGAACTGGCATGCCACAGAAACCGTGTAAGCAATCAACAGCTTCTTTACAGCCAAGAGTGATTTGTCTGCAGCACTGCGCAAAAGCAGCTCAGCACAACTGTCTCCTCCTCATGGCAGATTCTCATACACAAAGTTCCGGTTCGTATTTTACCACCGTGTGGAAGGTAAGAGTTTGGGTGCAACAAACTGCTCTGACATCACCCTGGTGGCTGCATTTCTTCAATCCTATGTGTGTAACTCCTTAATTTGCACTTGAAGTTCAAGAACATTCATTTCCTGTTACCTGCAGACCTATAAACAGTGATTATGCATCTTGGTCCTGGAATCAAGAAGGATCTGAGTTTGAATCCCAATTCTGCCACAGATTTACTGTAAAATATTGGGAAACTTATTTAACTTCTCCAAAGTTAAGATTATTTATTTTAAAAAATGAAGCAAATGTTAGAACCTACTTTGGGGTTAGATTTTTAAATTTTGAAGATGAAAATGTGTTCATAAAGATTAGGAAAGTGCCTGGCACATCATATGTGCTGAAAATCAATTAGCCGTTATCATCATCATCAAGTGAGGACACTGTGTTCTCCCGTTTCTGTTGAGCACAACTAAATGTCATTCAGTTCTTTAGGGGAAGTAAGATCATCCTCCTTCACTTGAGGGAGGGAAAAAAAAAACTTTGGGGAAACTAAATTCTCACCATTGACACGAGGAAGACTCGCCATCATTGTGGACAAAGCACAACTCTGAACTTCAGGACTGCTGTTTGGTGCGAGTGTGAATCTAGACAAGTCATTAACAATTCTGAGCGTAAGTTTTCTCAACTGTAAAATGAAAGTTCTGGCCTGGATGTTACCTGGGACTCTTTTTTACTTACTATGCTCTAGGAGTTTCCTCTTCCTACTTTGAACGTTAAATGATCTCACATTCATGGTAGGAGTGATGCTATACCGTTCTCCAACTATGCAATAAACAGAACTTGAGCTTCAATAGTCAATATGTTTCAGGTAAACTCAATATAGGGACTTTTAAAAATAAAGAATTACTAAGACATAGAACCGTTACATTGAACTGAAACAATTTTTATTTCATGCTTTGTGGGGAGCGGGGGCTGTGTTAATCAGGATTAGTTAGACTCTACTATAATAATCAGGAATATTAGTTGCTTAATATAGTAAAGTTTTATATCTCTCACAAAGTCTGGTGCCTGTTGCCTGCTTTGCTTCTCATTTTCCTTTGTTGCATTGGCTTTGCTTAAATTTTCCTTGGATAGTGAGACATCTAGATTAGTTCCTGATTAAATTTAATTTATAAGCATCAATTAAATATTGACTGAGAGCTATTCATTTCTAGCTATTTCCTGGGCAAAAAATTAATAAAGAGACATTAAGAGGGATTTAGACCCTCAGTGAATAATAGCTTTAGATGTCCCTTGAAGACAGGACCACCTCTAGAATCCTACATCCTACTCTGTTGTATCTTTTTTTTTTTTTTTTTT